>NC_090871.1:21535345-21542845 GCF_036669935.1 Montipora foliosa
AGCCTATTAATTATTACACGCTCTCTAGTGACGCGAACTTGGGCTGCCTACGGTTTAACGAAATCATTTTCACAAGCATCATTAGTCCACGACGGACATGTTTAAGAAGACTAGCATGAGGAAATTCTCTTAAGCTTCCAGCGAAGTTTGCTTTCCGTAATAAAATTAAACTCTTAAAGACTTTTGTGAGGTCCAAACATAAAAAAAATGAAAAAGACAGATCCGAAACCGAAGCGGTTATCTTTCTCTACATGCCTCCGAATCATTTGGTCGAAAAAGGAGCTTAGAAGCAAGAGAGGAGTTTTTCCTTGTACCTCTGCAGACCGAGAAGGGAATTTGCAGAAAAACATCTGGCTCTCTTGTTTTATATCTCTCAGTCAACAGTGAGCAGGATATTCCTGTACTGCATAAATTACTTGTATCTTTAATTTGGTCAGGTATCTATATGGGCAAATAAGGAGGTTGTTAGAGCTACTATGCCAGACAGCTTTAAAGACAAATACTCCTCCACTCGTGTAGTAATCGATCGCGCAGAGATTAGATGTCAGATGCCTTGCAGCCTTCTGTTGAATTCCAAACTGTTTAGCTCATATAAGAACCACGTAACGCTGAAAGGCTTAGTTGGAATTGCTCCCAGTGGAGCTATAACCTTTTTCAGTCAACTGTACAGTGGAAGTATTTCCGATCGCGAAATTGTTGAGAGAAGTGGCATTGATTTCTGAAGTTAGAGTTTGATAAAGGTGACACTGTGATGGCCGATAAAGGCTTTACAATTGAAGATCTCCTTCCACTGGGTGTGAACCAAAACATTCCACCTTTTCTAGGGTTGTATACCCAAATGACAGCATAAGATGTTATAAAGACCCAGGAAATTGCCTCGGTAAGAATACATATCGAACGAGCTATTAACAAAGTCAAGAACTTCCAAAATTGGAATAGTGTCGTACCACTTAGCCTATTTGGGGTAGTGAATCAAATGTGGAGTGTCTGTGCCTTTTCGTGCAACATGCACGATCCATGTAACATTTAGGCAAAGCAATAATGCCCTCTACAGAAAACAACACCATTTAATAAAAGCGCCAGACCCTAATTTTATGTCTCAGAAAGAGCACAGATTTGGTAAACTAGGGTTTCGCATTTTTGAGCGCCAGGAGCTAGTATACTGTCATTTATCTTCATACGTATACAGTCCTTGTGCTCAAGAAATAAGAATAAAGAAACTAATCTTACAAACGTTTTCTCTTGAAAGACATCAAGGTTGATACTCTGTTTTAGACATATGCCTCATTAATACAATTTAACAACAATGACATGCTTTTCTAATGTTTACAGAATTCTAAAGCGGCTGGCTCTATAACGTGATTGAAATAGCAGTTCTTATGGCATTCATTTTATGTGTCCCACAACTGACGATCAAATGTGATCCTCTCTACACTCATGCCTTTGCTGTTGTAAATTACACAATCACACCAGTTAGCCCCTGTAACAGCAAGTTGACCCTGTATTTGAAAGTAGTACTGATGTCCCCTTTTCAGTCTTGGCTGTCCATTTACATTTTCTGCAAAGACACTTTCATCTGCATATGCATCTAAGGTACTTTCATGAAACTTACTGAAGGGACATTTAACCTCTACCAGTCCAAAAGGCTTACTACAACTATGATCAACGACCTTGCCATCTGGCGATGCTGCCAAAATTGGACAGGCCATACTCACACTATATTCCTAGTTGCAAACATATACTCATATTCTTTCAAAGCTACAGGTTCATAGATTTTCCCATGTTCTGTCTGCTTGGAAGTAAATGGTTTGGAATGAAGCAGACTTAAACGATTGGAGTGTAATGTGAAGTGCTAAGTTTCTACTCCATATGAACCATGTGACCGTTAGCCCTGCTAATGAAGTAGATTGTTTACTAAAGAGGCATGATTTCTTTTCCTTTTTGCAATGGTGTGGAAATTAGAAGCTGTAAACCGAAATTTCCTTTCAGCACTCCATTCTTGGGAGGCTGCTTGTTCTCTTGTATTCTTCTCTATGTTATTGAGCTTTGCCGCATCAACAATAAAATGATCCAGGAGTGCTTCTTGGTTCCTGCTCAAACCATCTGGCTTTTTGTACTGTTCAGAATGTCGCAAAGAAAATGCAGGAAATTCAGATGTAGCATTTTGCTCATCATTACCATCATTACAGTCTGCTCTAGTCACTGAGTCAATATTGCAGAAAACTTGAAAATTGGACTCAGAGAACTGTAACTGATAACTTGCATATATATGAACCACTTGGAGATTTTCCAAATGTTGTTTCCTGTAAGTTAGTACCACCAGGAGACATGATTTGGGACAAGGCAAATTTAGGATTGATCTTTTGAAGCTTGTCTTTCAACATAACTTCATCTGATATTTGTGTGTTCAGGTTTTTCCTAGCTTCATACAATAAACACCTCACACCACTATCAGGATCATAACCGGTATCTAATTTGGACCTCTTTACATTGAATTCCATGACAGGTTTGGGCTTGATTTTTCCCCCCTTGCAGGTCTGTGCCACAGCTGTAAACTTAAGGTGCATGCCTTAGGTTGTGCCATATCAGATTCATGGTCCAACTCCTCATTGACATTTTGACAGCTGTACATCATAAGTGCAAGTACATGATTACAAAAGCCAGAAGATCCCGCCACGCACGTACATGAAGCATACTTTACACTTCCACTCACTAAACAAAGTGCAACTTTAAATTTATGAGGGGCTTCATTTTTGTAAATCTATGATGACACACACAAACATCGAAAAAAGAAATATTCATTATCACTAACAGGAACTACGTCCTTCAGGTATTCGTCTTCAAGGAACGCCTTGGATTTTCTCAAGCTTGTTGGAACTGTATGGCTCTGTTTACGTCGGTCAATGTTTTTCCAGACTGAGAGACATGCAAATCCATTTCCGTCTTCGTAAACAATGGCATTCGTTGTAAACTTGTTGACCACCGAGTCGATGGAAACCTTACAAAACTTTCCTTTAGCAACGGATCATTTCGAGTTTGTATTTTCTCTTGTCTCTGCTTACGACGCATGTAAATAAGGTTCTCGTCCGGATCCACAACATCTTTATCACGACCAGAGACCACATATTCAAGTACTCTACGGAAAAATTAGCACACCAGTTAATTGTGAAGAAACAGGTAAGCGACGGAAGTAAACATTAGAGAGCTTCAGCACGGGACGTTTTTGTCAACACGGACGGCGACCGGAAGTGATTTTGCAAAGAGAGTGACGTCACACTTCACAGACGTCAAGTCACAAACCTCAAAGCTGGCTATTGGCGTCCGTGGTGAAAAACAAAAACGCGAGAAGGTAAGTTCATTTTAGGTGCAATTACTCTGCTTTTTTTGGTTGATTTTGTTCTTTTCCTGCAAATGTTTGACAATCAACGTTCTAATTCCTATTATTTATGAAAGAAACTCTTCTTTGTAAATTCTACTGGCTGATGAACAACAGCGAGGCAGCGAGTCAAAAGGGAGATAAAAAAGGTTATACCTAGAATACCTTGATCAATTTTTTGTAGTCTTGAAAACAAATCCCCAATCCCATACAAGGAAAAGATTAAATTTACAAACCATTCAATTGTTAAGAATATTTTTATTGTTGTGTGATCATGATACATTGCTTAGCTGAATAGCCTTATCACATCAATAACATGGGAACGTAGACCAAATAATAAATATAATTTCATAATCTGTATCCTCTGTATATTAACAAAAAATCTTTATCATTTAAATATATTATGATGTGGGAATCACCAGTTCTGTGAAATAATCAATACATTTGAATTATTTACTTTTTTGGATGATTTATAAAAAAAAAGATATCATTACATTCAAGACCTCTTAACAATAATTTGACAAATTGCCTTGTAATATATAAAAATAGCTATGAATTTGCTAATTAGGAAATTTAAGTTGAAGAAGTAAACAATGGTGGTAGCAGGAACAATAGCCATCAATTTTGTTAATAGACAATCATTCTTTGCCTTAGTCAAATCATATTAATGCATTTCTCTCACTTTAAATAACATGAATTCCAGAAGCGTTACAATGCAATGCCATAAAAAAAAAAAACACCATTTATATTATTACAAAATACATTTCTCTAGACCCTTTCCCATAATTATGTATACCTAATTACTAACTATGACATTACACATGTATTAGAGCGGTTTTCAATAGAGTGTCGAAAGTAATTAGTGAATTGCTTTGGTTTTGCATTGTTTCATTCCGTGATTGGTTCAAAGTTCTCGCGCCACTTTTTCAACCAATCAGAAATGAAACCAAAACCATTCGTGGCTCGTGCGTGCACATTTTCCCACGCTTTGTGTCAGCTACGTGTAATTACTTCAAAGTAATTACCGGTATTTTGGTTTTGGTTTTACGACACTCGATTGAAACTCGCCCTATTTTAAGACATTTGATTAACAAAAATAATTGTCCACCATCTATTACAATTATATGTAAATTTAATCATTATTTATTATCTTTTTCCTCAAAAATGTATCCAAATTAAAACTGCTTTTGATAGTATTAGGGGTCCTCTCCTACCAAAAATGGAGAACTGAACATTTGCCATCACACCACTAGAGTGCATGTACATATCTACAGAGCTGTAATTCCTCTCAAAGTAATACATGTGCATGAAAAAATTACTCAGCTTGGTCACAGATGGTCCCTACACATACGAGCACAGATGGTCCCTAAACATACGGGCACAGATGGTCCATAAACAAGCGGGCACAGATGGTCCCTAAACATGCGGGCACAGATGGTCCCTGAGACATAAAGGACACAAAAAAAGGTCCCTCAAAAAGATATTTCAAATAAAAAGAAGGCCACAGATGGTTCTAGAACGTAAGATTACCAAGGGTCCCCTTATCTAAAACACCATTCCCATGCATAAAACCAAAATCAACAAAAATTGAAATATACAAATCTAAAAAAGGTGACAAAAGCAAACGAACAAAGAGATAATTAATTTAAAAAATTAAGTTAGCAGTTCGAAAACGCCGAGGTGAATACTAAACCTTAACACCCCTTGATATAACTACCAACGATTCCCATGATAGACATACCATCGAGAGAATATTTTCCCGCTTATTTGCAAAACGCGAAAAAATTTATAAGTCACAGACGCCGGCCTCGACCCAGTTTCACCGTGGCCACTTGGCGTTCGTGTTGACAAAAACCTCTCGTGCTTAAGCTCTCTATTAAATCTCTTGGGCCCAGTTGTTAAAACGCCGATTAATTAACCCTAATCCCAGATTAAAAATTAACCAAAGAGTTTATTTCTCTACTCTCAAATGCTGTTCAGCGCTGATATTCGGCAAGACGTTATAATAGAAGAAGTCACCCTTGAAAAACAAAAGTAAGCAAAGAAGCTTTTACCAAAAAGATGAAGTTGACGCTAATCCTGGATTAAGTTAATCGGCTTTCGAACAACCGGGCCCTGATCTCTACTTGAAATATGACATGTTTAATATCTAATCCTTTTAACCAAGTACAGTAGCAAAAAGCCCTTCTTATTATTACGACTACTGAGAAATACATCGATAAGCTTACTGGCCTTTTTTCTAACTGTGTCTTTGTTTTTAATCCTTTTGCCGGGTCGCCACGACATTTTAACCAAAAGCGAAGCTCATCGGTGGTGAGTGTTGTAGGATTTCGTCCTTGAAGAGATGCTCCTGGTAGATCGCCCGGCTAGCACTTTCAGTTTGATCAGCAGCCATTTTACCACGAGTAGACAGAACAAGGCCCAATTAGCCTCGTTTTCGCGCGTGTGGCTCCCAGTCCCTTTTCATTTGCATAGGGTGTTCTGAAAGCAGCGTTAATAGAGGGAGACTGGTTATGAAAGTCGGCGGACTTCACACGATTAGAACCATTCTCGTCCCCATCGCCCTTTTTGCTTCTCTTAGTCGGCGAGGCCTTGGCACGAGAAAAGGGCTCTGGAGACACAGGATTTCTAGGACTTCCGGAGTTGGTAATGTATGAAGTCTTGAAATGTCCATGATCATAGTGAAGGCACAATGGCGGCTTCACGAGGGGACAAGTTCACTGAGATTCCCTCTAATGTCCTGCCTCTCCTTAATTTACAGTCGATCTCTCTTCGTGAACCGTAGGTAGCGCACTGATAAATATTGTGGAGAAAAGGAAGGAAGGTAAAGTTGTTTTGCCCACTGGATATGGAAAATCCTTAATATTTTGCCTTTTGCTTTTCGTTTTTGACTCGCGGATGGAAGTCAGTGACTCTATTATTTTAGTAGTATCGCCTTTTAATTCGTTAATGCGGGATCAGTCAATCAACCTTGACAGTATGCAAGTACCATTTGTAATAATTCGTAATGGGGTTCGTCAGACTTCTCTGTGTCAGAAACGGAAGGACGAAATCAGTGCAAATATCGAATCATTTATGGACACCTAGATCAGAGGCATATATTGGAAAACTTAGGAAGGTTTTGTACAGTTTTAAAATCAGGGAAAAGGTCAAAGCAGTTGTTGTTGACGATCTAGGCACATCTCATTGAAGAATGGTAGCAATTTTTGATTTATGTAAAAACATTTTTTTCAAAATGAGCAGCTTCCCCTATTCTAGAATATCTATACACACTTTATCACTATTGAGATCAGTCAAAAAGCACGGTTATATATGTACTAGGGATGTTCTTTCTACAGTGTAACTATGGATTGATCATAACTGATGCAGAAATCAAGCCAGCCAGTCATGTCATCAAGGATGTATTGCATGGCATTATGACTTTACATGTGCGGGTACGCTCATTCTCCTTCGCACAGGATGTGATTGAGAAAAACTAGATCAGAATGAAGCAAACAAAGAGGAAGTCGCTTCGCAAGGACATTAGTTGCCAAGAAAATGAACAAGGGAGACAAAGTTAAAACTCTCCATTTATATTTAACTTACTTTTGTAAACAACACATAGCGAAGTTGTTTACAACATTATTAAAAAATCACCCTTGTTTCTAACGTTTAGTTCCAAACAATATCTTACAATGACAATGCTAAAACCTTCTCACGTGAATGTGGAACTCGTGGTAAATAATGGAATTTGGGGAATTTTGGAAAACTACATGAACTTGACAATATTATAATTCTAAAACATGTTATAATCACTGTTTGATTGTGAAAAAGTGATGGTCTATTAGTTGATACTGGCATTTGTGGTTTGCGTGCTAATGTTCTTTTCACTTTCTGCCATCTTAGGACTGCAGAAGCAAGGCTGCAACCTAATTGGGTCACAATTGGCATTGTGTAATTCCAAAAAATGTCCATAATGCCCCCCCCCCCCCTCCCCTCACAGAAAGAGTTGAAAATTCTTGGGGGTGGGGAGATCTCAAAGGCCAAAAACTTTAAGGAAATGTATGAACCTTAATTGCAATTTCTAGAGTGGTATTGTTCTCAATGATTTATCAGATAATTTTCCGATCTATTCTCTTTTTTAT
>NC_090871.1:21550345-21552845 GCF_036669935.1 Montipora foliosa
GGCACTATAAACAGACATTCATCCTTTAATTTCATTGGCTAAATACTCTTTAGTCGCGTGACAAGCGCGGACGAAAAGGTGCTGGGTGGCTACACGGGCAACTATCTCTGCGATTTTGTCTCGACAGTTTTAACTCTGGCGACTTTTTTTATGCGATTTTTTCACTTGTCGCCCCGCCAGTTGAAGGTTGGCTACACATGTGATTTTCATCTCACGCTGGCAACGCGTCAAAGTTTGAAAATTGCATGATCAGGGCGTGCAAAAAATCGTTCGTGTAGCCACAGCTTTACTGAAATATGCAGTCAGACGATTGGAAAGGCTAGAATTGGTTTTAAGCATCCTTTATTAAATCGACAGAAAGTTATTAAAATCCCAGACGCCAAAGTCCTCCCTCCCTCAATTAAGGTGCCCCAAAACGTAGCCAACAATGAAACACTGATGACACTCGGTAAAAAATTTATTGAAAAGAATGAATCATGACGCTTTCATGCAACAATGCTGGACGATGCAAAATGAATTTTACGCATCACAAGCCGATGGGGAGATGACCCTTACATCGCCTCTTATTCCTACTTTGAAATCAGACCATTTCTTGACGTTACCCTGCCCCACATGGCACGATTCCGACATTTTCAAGATTTCACTCGGAGAGAGAACTCTGTTCCAGATATTGAGGCCCGTCAGTTCTCCAACGTAATTTTGATTTTGGTCAAAGCTGCCACCAAACGAATCTTGTTCTTGCCCGACAATGAGGAGTCCGTTGGTCTTCGTTTTATAACCAGACTTTAACCTCAATCCACGTGCTCGCACGATGCCATCTTTGTAAACTTTCCACGAGCCATTCGTGCTCTCCCATGTGGTACAAACATGATGCCAGTTACCGTCATTCACTGACACACCGCTATTTCTGCAGAAAAGATTTTAAAATGTAATTGAATTTAACACTCAAATGCTGACTAGTTAACATTGCCACAACACGGTTTACATAATAAAATTAATGAGTTCACTGGCTGAATTCAAAGGCTATATCACAAACTAAGCAATGTGTGCCTAGTTGCGAGTCGCATGTTTTCTCACTTGACTTGTAACCGTTTACCCAGTTCACCCTCGTGCACACGCTAACGCCTGGCACGTGGACATCAACTTCTCCACTGTCTTATTTGTTGGGATTATCCACTATGTTGGCAGACTTTGAAAAGTCGACTTTGAAAAGTCCCGATTATAGTGGGTGAACAAGGTCTTCCTTTTGTCAAAATACGAGATTTTCCGTGCGGTGAGATGCGCGCCATTCAAGAGCAAGTTGCCTGTTTGCACGATATCCCGATTTGACAGTTCTTTTAAATGAACTGTAATAAATTAAACATTCAGGCCTCTTAATTTTAATTTTGCTTAAATTTCCTTTTTCTCCTTACACTACATTTTCGTTGACCCAGAGTTGAATTGCTGACATCCTGTTCACCAGGATTTAGTTGAAGTTCCTCGATAAGCTGTAACTCACGACTGTGCGATCGTTTCCTGTCTTATCTGTGGTACGCACTCGAAAGCAAATCGTAAAAGCGCTGGTTACTTGCAGACCATGATGGATAACGTAATCTTTGATTCCAATGTTTGTGAAATAAAGGTCGAATTCCCTCGTAGGCAAACCTGTTGAGACACATAACAGAAACCCTTTCCGTACAGCTTGTAGATTCATCTACTCCCACGCTACTTACCTATCCGGTTATGTTAATACTCAGCCGTTATTCAAACTGTAACCAATGTGTAACATTTAGTTATTTATGAGGTATCAAACCAATTGTTTTTGTTGATGTGGAAACTTCGGAAAATAGAAATATGTAACTAGAAAAAACTTTTCTTCAAGAAAGAGGTGTCTACGCCGTTGCTTGTGTCCCATTAACAGCTTATTTCAATGATCACGTTGCTGAGTCAATTGCTCCAAGATGTACGCCATCATCCTGGCTGCCAGCACGAAACCCCGTTGATTAGGCAACGATACTTATTCCTTGATTTAGCATTCAATTTTTCTTGATTCTGTTAGTTAAAATCTCTCTAAAAAGAGCTTTAGTTAAGGAATCTATTTTTCAGTTACATGAGGTTTTCTCAAGGGGGTTGCTAAAGTCGTTTCTGAGGGATCACCAAGACTCGTTTTGGACCAGAGACAAACAGCAACTCGGAAATGGCCTATTTGAGATTCGAAGCTGGCATGTTTATTAAAAAAGCATGCAGATTATACCCAAACCTTACTTCTCGAGCATGAACCTACGGAAAAAAGTGATACACCATCAGAGCGACACACATCTGCCAAAGACTTAAGCTTCCAATGCGGAAAAGTTTAAGGAAAGCAGAGCAGCATTGCATGTTTTCAATGCGGAAAATTAAAGGAGAGCAGAAAAGCTTTGCATCTGCCCAAGACTTATATTTCAATCCATGACTAGATATCGGATGTCAGAGATCTCTGACTTATCTTCTCTTAACTTGCAACTCGGTTTTCTGACTTGTG
>NC_090871.1:21557845-21577845 GCF_036669935.1 Montipora foliosa
TGTGTTCCACCCTGGGGAAAAGAATAGTAAATTATCAAGCCATATGTTAGCTTTTGAAGGGAGTTAGTTTGAGGAAAAGTATAAATGGAAATGGTGAGTAAAGAATTAGGGAAGATCACGAAGGAACTTGGAAGTTTCCATGTTCCTTTCAAAGACATCTTGCAAAAGAACATATATTTTTTTTCCCTTACTGAAAACGTCAAAGAACTTGATATGGAAATTTCCACGTTCCTTTTACGCATAACATGTCAACAGAACACGGAAATTATTATGTTCTTTTCACGCATAACATGTAAGCGGAACATGGAATTTCCCACGTTCTTTTCGGGTATAACATGTAAACGAAACATAAAAATTTCCATGTTAAGGTTCATCCATAAAGTGTAAAAGACCACGGAAATTTCCATATTCCCCTTTAAGAGACATCATGCGAAAGAAAGGGGCATATACATGTTCCCTTCATAGAGCAGTGCAGGATCTAAAAATTCCATGCTAGTTTGAGTGACAGAAGAGTTTCTACTTTTCTTTCATAGGCATATATCTGAAAGGAACTTCCTCACTGTCCACATTTTTCCAACGTAAAAGAAAAAAAAGGAAAATCGATTGTTCTGGTAATTTGCTAGGTTTGATTCTGACTCAAAAAGGAAAAGTCTCTTGCTTGTTTTTGTTGTTTTCATATTAAATAAGCTATTCCATTGTCCCACAAAATGCCTTGGGAGTTTCTTAAATATTACGAACATTGAATGGCTGAAATCCTTTTTCTCCTGGGGTTCTCAACTGCCACGTTTTCTCCCTCTATGAAAGAGCTTAAGCCACTCCGACGCCGTCGCCGAAGGACGTATACCTTACTTCGCATTGACTCTTCAGTCATTTCCCGCCAGTTCGATATTCCGGTGTAGCGTTCTACGAATTTTGTTGCGGAATGGCAAGACTTAAGCTTCTGTGAAAAGTCATTTGCTGTGAAGTCGGAAAAGACACTTTTGAACCAATTCCTTGAATATAGTTATCACACACATCTGGAGATTCAAAAGGAAAGTAAAATGTTTAGAGACATCTACCTCAAGTCGTAGTATCCACATCAAGACAAAAAAGAATTCGGGCTACTGAGGATCGTGAATGCGTCAAAAGGGACAAATGACAACGTTAACTTTGAAAACAAGCGGGCCAAACGTTTTTTCATGAACAATTCGCTTGAAAGCATTTGTCACCCGAATGTTTGGGATTATCTTTTTGGTAAATGGACTGCGTTTAAGTATGATCCCTACAAAATAGTGTGATTCAGATAGCCACTGGTAGAAACACATGGAAGGTCTTTCTTCACATATCATAGTCGTTTTTGTCATGCAAATGCGTTAAGAGAAAATTCTCACTGCCTTTCTCTGCTAAGAGTTTAATCTTTAGGGAAAACGGAACGCCGATGGCCATTGCATATTTGATGGTTTGGTCTTTCTGTTCACATATCTTTTTAAGCTGCCTCGACATTTCGAATTGAGCAGGGGTTAAAAATTTAAATGTATTAGGTGTCAGTAATGCGTAATAAGTAACCACAAAACCACAAAACGAAAACAAACAGTTGGGATATTTTCAACAAGCTTAACTGATTAGAGTGTAATGTGAAGTGCTACGTTTCTAACCCAAATGAACCATGTGAGCGTTAGCCCTACAAATGGAAATGGGCCCACCCAAGGACAGAGAAAAAGTCTGACCAGGGTGGGAATTGAACCCACGACCTTCGAGTTGGATCACCGATGCTCTACCGACTGAGCTACCAGGTCAAACGGGAGCAGGCCGTGGGAACTGAAAACGTTACAGTCACGGCAATGAACATGTATGGGTACAAGGAAGGGGTAGATACTTAGCACTTCACATTACACTCTAATAAGTCTGGGTTAGGGTCTGCTCAAATATAAGTGCTACACGGCCAACGTTTGCAAAAACGTAATCCTTCCTATTTTCCAACAACTCTGGCAAACACATGACAACCAAGGAATCGCTTGCTTGGAAACTCAAGATAGTTCATACTTTTAAATTACCTTTTCATTTTTTTACTGAAACACTTATAGGTTTCTGGCAGACAAGTTTCTGTAACAGACATAGGAAATACTCATTGGAATTTACACAGTTGAAAATTGTCACGCTGCTGTAAATTTCAAACATGTATTGATGACGCGTGGCGACTGATCATGCGAAAAATGTGAGAAAAAGCAGGTTTGACAAGTCGAAACTGGACTGACTCATCCAATTCTTTGGATTAGCGGTAAAGGCCGGAACACACTAGGCGATAAGTCGCTGCGACACGTCGCGGGGACAAGTCGCCGCAACAAATCGCCTTGTGTGACACGGTTAATTTCATGAAAATCATTGTCGCTGCGGCAGAATTTTGTTGCCGCGATCAGTCGCACGAATTCAAACCAGTTTGAATTCGTGCGACTTATCGCAGCGACAAAATTAGCGAAAGCAGCGTTGTCGCATCGTGTGTACACTTCCGGCAACAAGTCGCTGCGACAAAATATAAATGAACCAATGAGAGAGCGTCATATGGTCAGCCATATTGAATTAGAAAACTAGTTCACATTCCCTCTCATACGATTTCACTGCGTGTTCTCCTAACAGACGTCGTGTCGCAGCGACTTGTTTTGCAAGTAGTACATATGGAGCAACATGTCGCAGAGACCTGTTGCTGCGACTTGTCGCCTAGTGTGTCCCGGCCTTAAATCAGAGAATGTCTATGCGGCTGTTAGAGTCTTCTTTCTTGTTCCCAACTTATCTCGGAAGATCGAAAGAGACTCTAATCGCAGGGTATAATAATGTATAGTCAAATGATATTTTATAGAAAAGGAAAAAAAGGTTGATTAGAATTTGACTCCGACTCGGACTTGCTTCGTGCTGCGCTATAATACTGCAAATATAGCAGTGGGAGAATAGTGTTAATTACTGTAATTAACACTACTGAATGCGTCTTAACGGCACTGAACTGACCCCGCTTCCTGTGTAATAAAAGTGCGCCTAAGAATTTGACAGAATAAGTTCTATTCATAACTATTCATGCAGGTCCCTAAAAGTTTCGAATGGACAATTCAGAATTAGCAACAATGTTCCTGGAAGGCGATTGCAACTGCACTTGGCCCGAAATGGACGAAAGTGGTCTTGCGAAATAGAAACCAACAAATTGTTGATCTCAACCTTAAGAATTTTTTTTTCTTAAAGTTGTTTTGGTTAAATTTAGAAGAGGGATTTTTGTCATAGCGAGAGGTTTTCAGTCACCCCCAGGGGGCTACTCCCTTATATGGGCTATATAGGTATGTGTGGCGCCAAAGGGTATGGTCTTTTAGCCGTTTTGGTCTCAAATAGGGCATCAATTTTGACCATTTGGTTTGTTCACTCAAGTCTTGAATTGGGTATCTTTTTTAGAAGAAACTTCTTCGTCATCATTAGCCACTAAGACCGTCAACAAAGCCCTTCTCAAATTATTACGCCAACCATGTATCAGCTGAAATAGGTCTGAAATAGGATAGGGAAAATCGTAGATTTTGGTCTAAAATAGGGTAAGTGTTTCAGGAATTAAGCGAGTCGCACAAACCCACCCAATTTTTTTCTGGGAGTACCCCTCCGGGTCAGTCACACACACAACACTGCCCTTAGGCGTGATTGCAAGTGCGATTATTTTGAATAGCTTCTTAAGCTTGGTTTTCGTTAGCGGCGCAAGCATAAGCACATGAAGCATACGCAAACTCTGTAGCTTCTTGTTCACTAGAACCTTTTGTTTGAACAGTAGACTCTAATTAACAACAAGTAAATACGCCTGCGTGTGTTGCTTATGCTTGCATCGCTAGTGAAAACCAGACTTTATTCATCATCAATAATTAACAAGCAATAAAAAAGAATGATCCTTCACGATGGATTTGTCATTTTTTGTTATGTTGGTAGTTAAGAATACGTAAAAGCCAAATTACGCTATTAATAAGGCAGTTTGCCAACGCAATCAAAGTGCCGTGGTAAAATCTGTCCCAAAAGCCATCGCAAATTGGTTGAAAGGGGTAAAAAATATCAACTCATGAAACTGGCTGGTTTGTTCGGGTGATATTAGTTTATTTAACTGATTAAAAGACGCTCTGGCCAGGCAATTACAAATTGCAGTCTCCTGGTTATATGACAACCTTGTCAAATAATTAATTCGCTTTCTAAATACCTTATGTGTGAACTCAAATGAATATTACATTCTCGACGTACAAGTCTGAGGCTTCGAATGAGCGCAATTTCTTTGGTTCCAGTGAAAAGTCTTTTATACCAGGTATGCTTAGCCTTTCTATTGGTGGCAGTGAAAACACATCGTGGGTTTTAAGCCCGGTTTACAGCCAACCCGGGTACTAGAGCATCTTAAGCCAGGTTTTCACTAGCGACGCAAACACAAACGCAAGCATAAGAGCGCTTATTTCACTGTGAAAACGCGGTTGACACAAGCATAATCATCATAAGGATCAATTATTTTTTTCCTTTTCCTTGTGCTTCCGCTTATGCTTGCGTTCGCTTGCGTGGTGTGAAAACGCAACGCAACATAAGCACAAGGAAATGTGTTACGTCAGGCCAATTAAAGCACTCGTACCAGATTCCCCGCGTTTGAGCATATGAAGAAAATGGCTGATGCTGTGGTTGATTTTGATGCTTGTGTCGACGTTCTTTTTCACAACGCATAAGCCACTTGTGCTTGTGCTTGCGTCACTAGTGAAAACCAGGCTTTAGGGCACAAGCTTCCAGGCCCACTTGTAAAAGAGCCTTAAAAGCCTCACTTTTCATCACCCTTCCAACCTCCTCCGGAAGCTATCCTTCATAGGTGTGATGTAAAAACAAGTGTTTTTAGACTTTGAAAAGGTTCCCCCGAAAGCCTGTGCCCCATGCAGCTTATGAAACTGATGAAAGATTTCAGATGCCACAACTCTAAGCACGTTGTATTTGAGACAACTTTCTGGCAAAATGTACTGACAAAGCTTATACAAAAAAACTTTATTCACAAACTTTGTAGAGAGTAATAAACAAAAAAATCAAATTCAAATAAGGACTCACTCTACTGTGAAAACTATGATGCAAAATCCAAACTTTCGGTGATCTATGAGACATTCACCTATTTGATCTCATTCGTTTTATTCGCATACGCAATAGGACTACATGCTGTCCAATATGAAAATAATTGGATGAGAAAAATGCTAAGGGCAGCCAAAACTGGAGGTGGTCGTAGGCTGAGTCCAATTTTGCAATCCGAGGAATTTTTTTGGCTCCAATTATTTCAAAATTGGATAGCATGTAGTCCTATTACATATATAGCTAATCAGTTGTAATTGGGAATTGCTCGGTCAAACTAAAATATTGTGTATTATTTTTATTTCCAAAACATTACCTGAATTGCAGAGGAATTCTTCGTTTGCTTCGCTTAAAGCACGAGAGGCATCTTTTGTCCTTCCATAACCCTGCGATTGCCTCAAAATGTTGCATTGAATTTGCAAATTCACGATCTCGCAAAATACTGTAGTTTCTGCCAAAGTTTTTTTTTAAATGACGGTCCAATGAGCACTGCATGACAGCCAAACTTAATTTCTGGTTCGTATTCGTGACCTTTCTGCCGCAGAAACCGTTAACATAAGTTTCCGCGAATCATGCCAATAGAAAAAACTCAAACACCAATTATTTTCCTCAAAATACTGGATTAAAAGTTTACTAGTTCACGGTTGATGGACCACTGGGTGACGAACTAAAATTTGGCGACCAATCTGGGAATGGCCCACGCCTTTTTCACCCCTAAAAGAGACCATATTTGAAAGATATTAAACATATTTTTTTTATATTTCTTCGCGTTTGACCCTAAACGAGACCATCTCTACGACATATGACGGCGTTTGGTCCAAAACTCCGGGACTATGTGAGATCATAATCCAAAATGTACACCCCTAAGCGAGACGACTAGTATCCCCGGCGGTTCTGCTTTCATGTGCGAGTTCCCCACCCCCCATAAATCAACAATTTCGTTCCCTGAGCCACCGTTACCCTTGATCAGCGGAACGGGAGCGGGTGGCTCTCAATTAACTGCGCCTGCTTGAAGTGAGGTGGTCAGAAATCAACAAAACTTCTTGAGTCTCTCTTTTCTAACCGCTATTCAAGGAAACGATAAGGAACGAGATTGATCCTGTTGAAATGAACTCACACGTGACGGTGATTTCACAAGCACTACGCCTTCCAGCTTACCAAGAGGTCAAGTCATACCAAAACGAGCTAGTGGTTCGGCGGTACTCGTTCCAGTATGACATGTACATTTGGTGGTGGTACTATGTAAGCGAATACAAAGAGCCACAAGAAACCGCTCCGGGAAGAAAGTCGCCACGTAATCATTTCCCAAGGTCTTGGGGGAGGTTGGAATAGAACCACAAGATCTTGAGGACGCTTGGAAGAAATAATGATTTTAAATTTAATAATTCAATTGCGATCCTTTCGAGCAGGAACTGAATGAAGACCTTTCGTGGTTTTGTAATGAATTTGAAAGTGTAATTTAAGTGTTAAGAGTTTTTTTTTTTAAACAATATCTTTATACATGCTCACTCCTGTTTTCTCGATTTTCATAGCTACCTTGCATGTAAGCTAAAGGCTTGCCTTGTAGGCATGTGCTTGTCTGTGTATGTAGTTGAGAGGTTTATGGTTTCAAGGAAGGTTCAAAATTACCAATCGTCTTCAGGGCGTGTAACCCAACTTTATACAACGAAGCATTTTGACTGACATTGAGAGTCCCAAGGTTGCTATGTTGTTTGACTATCCCGGTGTGAACGCCTTTGTGTTTCACATTAAACGAATGACACCTTTAAAGTTGCGATTACAAAAACCAATATCAAATAGTCTAAAAGAGATATTTCTGCTTGCAGTAAATTTAGCTGACCTCATGGCAATTTTGATTAGCAGCGTTTCAAAGCAGACATGCGGATCTCTTGGTGGGAACGAGCAGAAGAGCGAGCGCGGGACGAAGAAAAACGCGAGTTATAGAAAATAATCGACTAAAGACTGCATGGATACTGTACCATAGTTTCTCGCCCCGAAAATATGGTTACCTCTTGATCCTAGAAATTTTGGTTTTAGCTGTGGCGTTATCATGCGACCGTCCGTCCGTACGTCCGTACGTCAACGCCTCCGTACGTGCTAATGTGACCAATATCACCTCATAATATCGCGGGCTTAAGATTGGAGCTCATCGAGGCGGCCATACTGCAGCTAGTTTACAACGTCCATCTTCCATGTTATGGTCAATTGACACCTGCCAAAACAAGGTATCCGCTGACCAGTATCACCTGACCATATCGTGGCCTCACGTTTAGAGCTCATTGAGGTCAGCTTTCTTTAGTCGACCGCTGACAAGGTGGGTTTCGATTGGATAGCAGGTCCGAGTCAGGTAACTATTGTAAGAAAAATCTTATTTCCGGTCTTCGCACGGGCGTCTGGGTCCAAATAAACCATAAAACAAAAAAGCGTCAAGGAAAAAAAAGTGTTACTTCCGGTTTTTGTTCCAAATTCGGAGTGTTAATTAAAATAAGCTAATCGTCTATCAAATTTTACCCTGGAAACTTGAGAAAGTCTGCTTGAGTAATGGCTGCCTCAGTGATGGGCTTCATATGGTTCATTTGTGTAAACATAATTCCTTTTTATGGACTATTAGAAATGCTTTTATCGCGGAAAAACCTTGGCTAAAGGATAGGAAAGATATCAGGGAAGCAATTTTAAGCAATTTTAGAACGGCGCTAGATCATCAAATAAACCTCTCGTAAATGAAAATTTCATGTTGTGGACTTAAAAATTCGGAAAGTGCATTTAGTTGCATCGTTTTATGCTCTCGCTTTTGCCATGATTTCTACGAAATTGCAAAATCCACGTATTTTCTTTTCAGTTGCCAGATATTTACTCGATGTAATTTCGCTTGTTCTCACTTTAGAATGACATCTGGTCATTGCGCCCTCTTATGGTTCCGGTAGACAACTTTTAGCAAAGCTCCGCGCGCCAAAGGCACGCGCGGAGCACCATGGGTAAGAAAATATGGTCACTCATCTGTGCGAGAAAATTTGGTTTTGGTCATCGTACGACCGTACGACCTTACGATAATACGACCATACGACCGTCTACCCCGCCATTTATGCCAATGTGACCATTATCACCTGACCATATCGAGGCCATACTCCAGCTGACACTCGAGCTAGTTTACACCGTACAGCTTTGATACTGGACATCCTTGTTATGGTCAATTAACACCTGTCAACGCATCCGCTGACCAGTATCACGTGACCACACCGCAGGCGCAAGTTTAGAGCTCATCGAGGTCAGCTGTTTTTTTTAAGCTGACCCCTGACCAGGTGCTGGTTTCGATTGGATCGCAGGCTCAAGCCTGGTTAACTAAGAAACATTTTTCACGTGCTTTCTGTGGCTGGAGGCGGCTACACGGCCATACTACGTGAACTAAAGCTCTTAGCCGATGCTTTCCGTGTTCAGGTCTCGAGCTAGTACGTCTGTGATTTCTAATTTTAGCGTGATTCCTATTCGCTGGCTTTTGCAGCTTTTGACAGTTGACTCTGAAATGGCTTTTTTTTTCCTTTTCCGTTTGCTGGCTGCGGATTTGCTTGTTTTCTTTAAAAACTCGTGCGATTCAAGAAAAAAAAGCATAGCCTCGCCTCGTGATTCATGCGATATCGGTTTTTCGCGTGAAATTTACTAGTTAGGCAATGAATTTTCCTTTAGAGTGTTTTCACGTGACGTCACGGCGACCATATTGTTGTATCTAAACATTGGAAAGGCGGTCATGTTGTTATACCCAACTAATCCTCCGTGAATTGAGCTCTATTATCATGCAAACGTTTTCTTTTGTCTCGGTGGAAAAACAAGTTAAGTATATAAAAGAAAGGGAAGAAAATGATTCAACTAAGCAATAATCAGAAACACCAAAATTTTTTTTTTCACTAACCATACTAAGAATAAATAACCCAGGAGCTCCGCTTTTAGGCTTGGCTAAATCTATACATTATCACTTAGATTTAAAAACGCTCTTCCCGGGTTGGTTTGCCGGTTCAACAAAAATGCAAACCAAGCCATGCTGTGAAAGTTATTTTGGTCTCGGGCGCGTGGTCACCCAGCCAATGATAACCAATCAGGTGTCTTCCTTAAAATAGCCCAGGCATCATGACCACGGCCTAAATTTAGATTGAAAAAATATATATCATTGGAGAGGTACATGTCTGGTAGATGGGTTCTCTACTCTCATCCTCTTTTGTGTTTTAACACTATTAGGTACTACGCTCGTCAAACAAAGTGTTTACTTTTAAGTAATACTTACTAACTCATAAGGGCTTCTTCATATGAGCCCGGTTGGCTGGCCCGGTTTCCGAGATCTCGTCTCCCCTCTAAATCCCCTTATATAAACTTCGATTTGTTCATATGAGAGGGCAGGGATGGCTCGGTTGCCGCGATTTCGGTTTTTCCAACCGTAATCGCGGTGAGCCGGCTGGAAATTTTGCCATGTGAACACTTCAGCCTGGTTACCGGGAGGAAAAATAATACAATACTCACTCACTCACTCACTCCCTCATTCACTAACTCACTTACTTAATATTAAAACTTTTTCCGTTTTTGAGTTAACACGTTTGCTACATTAAATTTCAACATCGCTATGGTATTCTCATTCCTTTTCAGATCCCTTCTGATAAGTTAAAATGTTTGAGGACTTAAATTTTTACTGAAGTACATATACACAGTCAAGAATGGAAACCATCGAGCGTCTTGCAATCATAATATTCTCTATTTGTAATTTCTGGGGTAAGTAAAAGACCTTTAAATTTTGTTTTCATTTCTTTATCAAATTAATCTATACGGAGGGTGAGTTTGCTTGGTCAGTCATGGAACGTCAATTTGAACACTTAAGGAAAAATTAATTGAAGTAGGATAGGTAATCGCATGGTACGGAGTAAAATTAAGGATTAATATCACGCGTGTTTTCAGAAATTGCTGAAATTGTCCGAGGGACCCAACAACATAGAGGGCAAAATTACTGAATGCTGATTGGTCAATGAAGAAGGCATTTTTTCTTAATTTTGCTGGGGAAGAGGGCAAAATTACTCGCTCACGATTGGTTGAACGCACCGCTTTCATGTTAAGTTGGTTTCTTCATTTTCAGCAAAACAATTTCGTTTTCTTCGAAGCTTGTCTTTTAATATGTTCGAGTTGCATTCGCTAAAATGACGTAAAGGATCAAGAACTAGATACTCCAGAAGGTGAATTTTAAGTGATAAGAGGAAGAGCAAAATATTTTTCTCATGAAAAACTTAAACTAGCATCGACTTCGATTTCCATGGCGCCCGGCGTAGCGGAAAGCAATGATGATACAGCGCGTCAAGGGCTTTCCATTGATGGGAGGAACGAGTAGCTCAAACTTGGTGGAAGAAGTTCTTTCTGTGGACAAACCGTTTGCTTTTTTTACGGATGAGTGTTTTTAAGAGGGTTCTTATTTTCAAGTGGCAGATATTTAAATGCAGGAACGTAGCGACTTGAACTCGTACCCTGCACTAACTCCAAGTAGCCCATGGGCCTGATAATTTTTTCCTGCCAAGTTTATGGACAAGTTATCAGTCGCGTCATTTTGAAGAATGCACCAGGATAGGTAAAAAGAAACTGTGATAGCCACCACTAGTGCGACATGAAAACGAGGCTAAAACAAAAAATAATGTCCAAATGTGAATTATTTTATTGGTCTTCTATAGAAAGAGAGGATAGATGTTTTAATAAATTATTTTGGAGTTTTCACATCATGGAAAAGGCGATTTTAAGAATACTTTTTGAGTGAAGGATCTCGCATGATTCTCTATGAGTTATCAATGGGATAATCAACACGGCGGCCCATATGTCAGCTAATGTTATCTTATTGTTTTCATCGCCTTCGGGAAGTGGAATGTGTTGAAAACTTCACTGGCGTCCTCGCCAATAAAGTTTAGGAATATAGCTATTTTG
This sequence comes from Montipora foliosa, assembly GCF_036669935.1. NCBI lineage: Eukaryota > Metazoa > Cnidaria > Anthozoa > Scleractinia > Acroporidae > Montipora > Montipora foliosa. The sequence goes on from NC_090871.1 coordinate 21,568,862, forward strand.
ATGGAATCATCTTTCTTTTCGCTGCCCGAAGCTGTTAAGTATATTTCATATTGCTTCTTAAATCTTCTTCAATTCTTTGACGTGTCTTCGTCGAAACTCAACGCACTAGGTCTGTGAAAGCTGTCCATGTTTTAACTCCCACTTCTGAACACCAGGTACAAAGTTCAGGTGAGCATGCGTGCTAAGTCACGCAAGGTTCTAACGTGACATACGCTATATAGGTATGTGCCGGTCGATAGGGTAGAGATTTTGAGGTGCTCAGTCCTTAAATAGGGTGTCCCTTTTGGTATTGTGATCCTTAGATATTCCTTAGATAGGGTCACTAAATTGCAGTATCAACCCCAACGCGCAAAACGAAAAAGATATGGTCTATTAAAACTGTACTACACGCCTGAATACACGTTTTCAAGATTAACAAAGCGATTTTAAAGGGACGTTTATATCTTGTATTGCCGTACGTGCGCTCCTCTCTCCCTTAAATGAGGGCGCCATTTTTATGGTTTTGAACCTTAAAAAGCGTATCAAATCTCGATTTTCTACCCTTAAATAGGGCCAGGGTTTGAGAACCTTGGCGGCACACACCTATCCTAAATTGTCGGGAGTAGCCCCCCCTCCCCCCCCCCCGGACGGGAAGACCCTTGATCTCTTGTTGTCGAACTTAAAAGAATTTGCGGTAGCTGAAATTGGAATTTGTGTGAGGAATATACGCCAGCTTCCAGAGACAGTGAAGACTCGCTGAGCTCCAAATTTTATGTTTGCATCGTAAAAACCTTCTCCGCAATGCAATGACCTTTTTACAAAAAGTGTACATGCATTGGAAAAACGATATCCCGCATTACATGACATGATTAGAACTTTGACATATCAGACAAGCAATCGATCACATTAAAACGAAACAAAGTAAAGTCATAATAATGGTCGTCACGCCGTCACGCAACGATAAGAACTCCATAGAAAATTAAACAACGGATGTCAACCGAAAAACTGAGTTCAATTGCAAAGGAATGCTCTGCAGTGTGAATTGTTTTATTAAAGTTCAACGGCATGTCAACAGTTCAAGAACAGCGACTCGAAAAACAACAAACCAGCAATGTGTTGTCAGCAAAATCTTGTGAATACTTGCCTTTTTGAAAAATAACCAGGCCTTTTATTCCACTGCCGATGTTTTTCCTTCTCTTTAATTTGCAACCGTTAGTAAGCGAAAATTTGCATTTTGAAAGGAAAAATACAACGTTTCGTCGCTCCGTGGTAAAGAAAAAAATATGGAGCGGTCAAAAGGACCGCTGGAGTGCGCAGGATTAGCCAATCAAATCAAATCGAGGCGAGTAGCCAGTCACAGGAAAAGTCTCAAATCGTCACGATTAGAAAGCGTCTCGCTTCGATCGAACGCAATGAACGCGATGACAATCATAAAGTTTCCCCCTAAATCTACTGCTCAAGAAAACATAAAACGGTTGCGATTACCCTAACTTTGAAATAATACGAAAGCTATTGTTCACTGGATTGTTGTAGATACATAGTTGACGGCAGAGGCTTAGCGGGACTCTTACTACACGACGCTTATTGATGCAATATCTGCGTGTATCTAGAGATTAGGTGCAATCCTGAGGAAAAATGCAATCAGAAAGAGTAAAATTACTCTTCAAGACATTGTGTTTAATTTTACAACAGTTTCTACCTTTTTACCCATCCCCCTTCTCCAAAAATTATGAAAAAAAAAAAACATTCTCGGGAATACTATTTTCGGGTTTTCAGGGTAAATTGACACTCATTTAAGCTTTTTTTTTTTCTTTTTTAACATGATCACCATGGATTATGAGCAAGATTGTTTCTGGCCTTGCTCGGGTCTTTTCGCCCTTTGAGCATTTGTTGCTATACATTCGCTTATATGGAGAAACAAAGCTAAAAAGCAAAAAAGCTTACTCGGAGCAACTTCGGAGGCCTTGCTTCCCCGAGCAAAATAAAAGGACTGCTTACAAAAAGCGTAAAGAAAGGAAAATTCCAGCCAACTAAGACGCCCTTGCAGAATCTTTCCTCGTCACTTGAAGTTTAAATGACCGAGAAGGATCGGTCAAGCACAGGTTGAAAGCCATCTTTGTTTACATCACAGAGCGCGGTTGGGAAACTGGATACAACAATTTTCAACAGCCAATCAGACAAAATTCTCCTTTGTTTTGCCCCTGTCCTTCCAGGATCAATCTGAGTTACTTCATTTAGTTTTAATTTCTCTGGTACTAGCTATTTTCATGTATACCTGTGGCCAACTAGTTTTCCCTGTTTTCTGTTCCAAAACACTTCCTCCGACTGCAACGACTACTGTAAGGAACACGTTCGATGTTTGACTCAAGTTTACATCAGCAATCACAGACATAAACAACGTACTACGCAAGAAGAAAAGTGAAGTGAATCATTGTGAAATCTTGAGAATCAAATTGGAAAGATGCTGAAGCAAAAGTATGTTTGACTTTCCCAGATTTTCAATACTAATATTGATATTTGTACATTTTTCTGGCAGGAAACTATTCGGTGATGACAAGTACAACTCAAATGCCACGTATGTATTGCAAATCCTTTTATCATTTTTTTATATTCAGCCAGGGCTAAAAGCGGAGCTCCACAGTTTTCTTTATTAATACGATAAACTAATGTCAATGCCAAGACTCGAGGCAGGACTTCAGTAAGGTCGTCGTTATTGCGTTATCATGGTCCTTTGACGATTTGGGGGCTCTGATTTTCTTCTACGATGTGCTATAGTTAACTGAGCTAACTGATGGCTAAAATCGGTACATCGTTTTTTCTTTCAGCTAAACCGAAGGTAATAATTCCCTTACGAGTGGTTCGAACAGTCTCGGAGCATTTTGTGTGGTGCTTGTCTGAAGGGACGCCACCGATCAACATATCAATGATGAACTCATCCACAACCTTGGCTTTCGGGACTAAGGGAATAGTGTGGAGCAAAATCAACCAGGGTGGTAACCATAGTTGCATCGCTACCAATGAAGTTGGCTCTGAATCAAAGACGTTTTACGTTTCCCTTATAGGTGAGATTTCACTGAGCTGATTGGCCTTAGAGTGTGATTACTTCGTTATCACACGAAGCATAGCTGTAGCAATATAGCGATGAATTCTGGAATAATTTTTCCATAACATTATTACCCCTAATCAACAGTTTACAGCTCACAGCTCTACGCAAGCCATTTTCTCATGGTAAAGGTAGGTAAAGTCTGCTTACGAGCCTAGAAGGCCCATGTAGCATGAAGCGACTAGAAGTATTTCTACTCCCCCTTGGATGGGATGCCAGTCCATCGCAGGGTTACCCCCAGCATTAAACTCGCCGGTACCCATTTATACACCTGGGTGGAGAGAGGCACCGTGGGAGTAAAGTGTCTTGCCCAAGAACACAACACAATGTCCCCGGCCAGGCCCCGAATCCGGACCACTCGATCCGGAGGCCACTGCGCCTCCTGAGTATCACTGAATCTTCTTCTGTCGTGCTTTGTGTTTTACCCTGATTTCCACTTGTTTATAATCAGATGATTTATTCGCAGATGTAAGAATTACAGAAGAATCTAAATTGAGACAAGAGCACTCAAACATGAAACATGAAACACCAAAAACTTCACCCGAATATAACCTTTTTTTTTTGTAACTTGTCTTCAATGGAAAAATTCCTTTTTCCGAAATTTGAGCTTTAAAACAAATCCCATCAAGGCTAGGCAATTTCTTTACTTTTTGACCAGGTTTTGATTATCTTTTTTCACAGATTGCGTGAATTTGTGTCACTGCCGCGGCCGCAAGGCATACTACTGGGGATTTCCATTTGAGAACATCTTTAGATGCGGTGGAATACAGTCAGCTCATCTATTGAACAACATACCAACAACCACGATGATGCTGTGAGTTTTTAACTGATGCTGCTCCTAAAACACTTTTATTTATTGCTTCAGTCGTATACACAAACTTGGTAGCAGTAGTAACCTCCATTTGCTAAAAAAAAAAAAAAAAAAAAGCCTCTAAAATGAGGGTTGCAATCCCGAAAGTAAATGTATCACAAGTGCTGTTTGTTGAAGGCAGATTGAGTGTATTTGTAGGGAGCTTAAGAGACGAGAACGTCATCTCAAAATATATATTCGCGTTGTTGTAATCACTTCATGACTATTCCAACTTCTTTAATATGACAAGGGCGTAGTAGTTCCTCAAAAGTGACACAGGTCGAAACGGCGTTTAGGGGAAAAATGAAAAAAATGAAATTTTACCCTCACAAGTGACGTTCGTCATAAAACCTCAAATTTTGCTATTTCACGTTGTTGTTTTACAGACGACGGCAAAGTGAAAAACGTACATGCAGGCGGTGCAAAACTATTGTTTTTGCCCACTAAATATGCAAATTTTGGGACGTTCTCGTTGTCGTAGTCGTTGTTGTTGCTTAACGTCCCTTGTGTGTCCTAACGGACGTATACTACTGGTTTCAAGTTTGAGGATCATTGAACAAACAGCAATTTTCATTTTGGACTTTTGTCTTTAAGTACAGCCAGTGACCGTGTCATTAGTTTTGAATACCAGCTCTACTTTTATACGAGGCTTTTGTCCTGCATTATGAAAAACGTGAAGAATTGAAGCGTTTCGGGGGGAGTTTAAATGAGCGATTGCTATAAGAAGACGATTGTTTTGCCGAAAGCTGGAAGGAAGAACAAAGTACTGACGCCTTCATAACCATAAAAATAACAATGCCTTGAACGTTTTAGGTTTACGTAACCCCTCACTGCCACGGATATAGACGGGATAGAATAACCATCGATGACATCCTCATATTGAAAAACTTTCTCCTCATAGACCTTATTCATAAATGGCGGCCAATTTATAATTCTTTTGTGAAAGTGCAAATTAGCCCACCAAGCCTCGATACCATACAATGAATTGAAAAGAATTTTGGCTCTAAAATGAGGCTTGGTAGGCTAATTTGCACGTGGACAAAAGAATTATAAATGTGACCGCCATTTATGAATACGGTCTATGCGGCCGTTAATTTTCAATGTTCTCGATTTAAAAAATTGATATTTAATCACAGTTTCTTCAGACTCCATTTTACCACTTTTGCTCATGATGGTGCTAAATGCAACAGTGTTTTCATAGGAAAAGAAAAAAACTGGGGTACACCAACAGAGTGAAGTCTGTTGCATGAAATTTAATACTAACAACTATTCTTTGATCACTACCTATGCTATTTTAACTACTATTTCATTTATTTGCTGATGATACAAATGTATTTTGTAAAAATAACAATAAAAACTTGCTTTTCTCCAGACTTTTGTTAATGATGAGCTATCTGGTATCAATGCTTGGCTTTGTGCGAATGAACTTTCTCTTAAAGGGGGTGGCTCTTAACTACCACTCCGTTGCCATAGACCCCTTCAAATAGTCATTTCTCGAATTCCTTTTACTCTTCAGTTATCCTTTTTTCCCAAATGTGTTCTATCTAACATACCTTTGTATGATTCGACGCAAAACCATATTTGGTCAATCACGTGACCAAAACAGAAAATGCCTAAAAACTTAGCGAGTTAACTATGTTGTTCTCATTTTTTTAACTCCACAGTATGAGAACATTCTAACGCAAATCTGTAGCATGGATTTTAAAAGAAATTATTTCACAAAATATTATCACGCCATAAGGTCCTTCTTTGACACACTTTCCAAAATATCAGTTCCATTTTCTGTCCAAGTAGAAATTCCATGCTACAGTCTACGAAAAGAGATGGGACGGTTCCCATCCGTTAAAAAAAAAAAAGCGCCTCTTCCTTTCGTTTCCTGGGTGCTTTTACCTGTTTTTCCCTAAAACGCACGGCAGAGGACTGGGACTAGTTGCGCATGCGCCTTTTGATTGAAGTGTTGACAGATTTCCATTGAAAAAGTTCCTTCATAGAACCACCCATGCAACCTTTTTGTAAGGGTCTTTTACTAAAAGCTTCCTTAGCAACCATTGTCTTTCTGTGGTTAAGTGCCACCCCCCTTAATATAGAAAAATCTGGTTTTGTAGTTTTCCATACTGCGGAAAGAACATCAAAATCTAATCTCCACTTGAAATTGAGTGGAAAGGAATTGAAACAAGAGTCATTTTTTAAATATCTTGGAGTTTTTATTGTTTCGAATCTCAGTTGGAAACACCGAATTGCTCACATTGCAACTTAAATAAAGAGAAGTGTTGGTATATTATCTAACTCCTTATTAGCCTTTATTACTCTTTAATTTATCCTTTCCTAATCTGGGGTAACACATTAACCATCTCCAGTGGCGTGATGCAAAATGCATTGTTTGGGTACATGATTTTTACAAATTAAGGGACATGTCGATGTAGAGCACCTCTTTCTGGTTACCAAATGAAAAAGTGCTCAATCTGCACAATCTGTGTAATCTGCAGTCTATAATCTGCAATCTGCACATGACCGCCTTCACTCGCAAAGCGCCAAACGGTCTTTTGGCCTCCATCAATCAAATTTTCGAACAGAACCGGGAAGATTAGCTCCGCGTCCGGAAAATAAGTTGGGGTTTTTGTTCAGTACACAGCTCGAATACCGTCATGACATCATTTTAGATTTCTTCAGAAAAAAAGCATTCGTACAGATTCCTTTGCTTTCCTCGACGTTGAGTTCGAACGTAAGAATGATCTCGGCATTAGTGGTTTCGGGTCAACTCTCGGCTCGGCGTCGGAAGTTTGATTGATGGAACCGAAAACGCAGTCTGGCCGTTGGCCATTGAGGATGAGATTTCGCAAAATTATGAACATCACAGTAAGTCTTACTGAAATCCTCTTTCTTTTCTGATGTACGCATTTATGCACCGCAAGTAACAAACATCAGCGCACGACATTTAAGAAATGGTAAGCGTGCAGCTATCGACTTAGGGACGCACGGGGGAGGTTGCTAAGCACGAGAGAAGCGTAAGAGTTCTAGCTCTAACTTTCGTCGGCAAAGCTCTAACACGTTGGGGTATCTCATTCCACAATTTTATGCCAAATCAGGAAAAGGAACGCTTTTGTATTTATAATCTAGAGCTTTGGACATAAAAATTTCCAGAGGTGGAGGATCTCGTGTTGTATGAGTGGACGACGGATAATTTTTGAAAGAATTTTAAGATGTTTGAAGGTGTGTTATTATTATTGACATCATGCATCAATGCAAGTTGGAGGCAGATTCATAATACAGAAACGTCAGTGCAATGACATTTGCATATATAAATAAAGGAATTGCATGAGCATGACTGTGGAACAAAGTAAATCATACGAAGTGCTCTCTTTTGGAGGACAAAAATTTTATTAAGATTAAGATTAACCTTCGACGACCGGCCCCAGGAGGCAAGTCCGTAAGTAAGATGGGGTTGGATTAGCGCCTGATAAATATTTAAGAGAACACGCCGTTGTGTAAAGTGGCGTAATTTTACAATGAGGCCGACATTTTACTGATTTTGGTGCTAACAGCATCAATATGAAATTCCAGACTCAAGACTAGCGAATGTATTTTTCTCGTTATCGAAAATGCCAATGTTAGGGTGATAACTTGCTCTCTTCTGGTAAGGGTGAAATAGTACAAAGTTACTTTTTTTAGTGTTAAGAGATAACTTGTTAGAAGTCAACCAATCACAGAAACTCCGTAATTCAGCATTTACAATTACTTCTAAAGTCTTCAAATTCTTGTCAGCATAGAGGATATCAGTATCATCAGCGAAAAGATAAAATTTGAGTTTATTTAACACTGATGTATATCATTAACAAACAATGAAAAAAGGAAAGGACCTAAAACAGACCCTTGGGGAACGCTACAAGTAACTGGCTTTCTTTGACAATTCTGACCTATCTGAGTAGTTTGCATGCGATTATTCAGATATTAGGCAAACCATTCATTTATGATGCCACGAAAGCCATAATGGTGGAGCTTACTGAGCAAGATATCGTGGTTGACGGTGTCGAAGGCTTTTTTGACGTCTATGAAAATTCCACACTAGAATAAACATTGACTCATATTGGTTTGAATAGTGTTGACAATGTCCAAAATAGCATGTTGAGTCGAGTGCCCTTTGCGAAATCCGTATTGAGAAGTACACGAAAGATCGTTTTTCTCTATAAAGTCTATAATTCTTTTTGTTCATAATTTTCTCGTAGATTCTATTATAATTAGACAGTAAAGAAATTGGTAGACAGAATAATTATTGGGGTCTGTCTCGTCATCACTCTTGAATATTGGTGTAATTTTGGACATTTTTAGCTTAGAAGAGTAAATCCTCAATTTAACAGAAGTGTTGATTATTTCAGAAATTACGGGGGCTATGATGTCCTTTGAGAGTTTTAATAATTTTGTGGGAGAGGAATACAATCCATAGGATTTATTGTTTCGGAATAGATAAAATTTCTAGCTTAACTTCCTGAAGCGTTACTGGCTGAAAGCAAAATGACGAATATGGAGACTTGCACTTACTCACATATTCAAGAAATTTCTCGATCTCGGGAAAACTTGCAGCTTAAAACTGCTCAGTAAACCTTCGTACAGTATTCAAATCACAACAAAATTAATAAGACATGCTGTCGCTAAGGTTAAATTGATCGTGTCGCAAATATAAGTCTGCTGCGATCGGTCGAAAACAAACTGCACGGTTTGAATTGTGCAATTTTGAAAAAAAAAAATGGTGCCGCTTCTCTTGTAACCTGTAAAGGATCTATTTCTTGATTTCCTTCTTGACCTAAACCACTGCCCACTTCCACTGTGGATTGCACTTGGCGAGCTGTGGTTGCACAACTAGAGCTTGGAGCCGATAGCGCCCCGGACAACACATCACTGCAATTGAAGCTATGAAACAGATGGTCGAGAGTAATGTACAAGGGATTGCTCTTTCCGACGGCCTGAAATCGACATGATATGTCGATTGGGGACGCCAGCATTGGACCACAGTGTTATGGCCGTAGCTGGGATGCTGTGCTTTGTGTATATCTTAGA
>NC_090871.1:21600345-21618678 GCF_036669935.1 Montipora foliosa
ACGAAATTGTAATTACATATACTAGGTACGTAACCCTGGTTGACGTTTCTCAGACTGCCTTAATTTTAGAACTATCAAGACATTATAGACTCTACTAATTCCTATTTCCATTTGAGAACATTTTGTTTTTACTTTATTATGATCACGGTACAGTGAAATTTCACCATAAAACCTCCATAAAAAATGCATGTCTTTAACCTGCATTTGGTCATAAAAATCCTTCATAATTCGGTGAGAAACGTTTACCTTACTTTAAATAACTTTTGATCTCACGTTACCTTTTTCGCTTTTTTGTGTTTTGATTTGGATTTTTCGTAATGATTTCTTTCGAAATAGCAAGTCCACAGTTATCCATTTGTGTTTTAAATTGATCGCTCTGAGTACTTCGCGGAATGTTTTAGGACAATTGGTATTATTATTGTTCTGCTCATATCTAAATAAAATCTAGGAAGGCTCTGATCATCCAATGCTGAAGACGAATCTGCCTTAACAGCTAAATTTCTATTGATTAAATTGTACTTGTTTAATTCAAATTTTGTACTGTTCCTGAGTCTACTTTCAAAAGTATTGTTAAGATAAATTAGTACTACGTTGTTTAGTTTTGGATTTGTTTTTATACACATTGCGTTTTATGTTTTCGTTTCTAGATTCTTTAGAAACAATAACATAAGTCAACTCCCAGAAAAGGTTTTCTCAGGTCTCACGCGTCTAACTTGGCTGTAAGTATACTGTCACAAATACACTTTCAATGTGTGACACAACTATGCACCTCTCTACTCAACAAATAATTCTGTGATTTAGTTGCAAAGTGACTCACACAGCTGAGTTTTAAAATTTCTTTACAGAAATTAACCCTTTCAGGTCAAAAATTAAAGTGCATTTGGACCTTAGCCTTCTAAGATAAATACTACATCTTATTCCAGTCTTTCATTTTGGTTCTATCTGTAAAACCTTTTATTTGATTTGAGCCAGGACCTCTTTTTCTAATGAAGGAGTACATAAAACAATCATATTGATTGCAACCGACAAACATTAATTTTCAAGTCGACGATATGACAATATCTTGAACGAAATTGTAATTACATTTACTAGGTACGTAACACTGGTTTTGACGGTTTTCAGACTGCCTTAATTTTAGAACTATCACGACATTATAGACTCTACTAATTCCTATTTCCATTTGAGAACACTTTGTTTTTACTTTATTATGATCACGGTACAGTGAAATTTCACCATAAAACCTCCATAAAAAATGCATGTCTTTAACCTGCATTTGGTCATAAAAATCCTTCATAATTCGGTGAGAAACGTTTACCTTAGTTTAAATAACTTTTGATCTCGAGTTATCTTTTTAGCTTTTTTGTGTTTTGATTTGGATTTTTCGTAATGATTTCTTTCGAAATAGCAAGTCCACAGTTATCCATTTGTGTTTTAAATTGATCGCTCTGAGTACTTCGCGGAATCTTTTAGGACAATTGGTATTATTATTGTTCTGCTCATATCTAAATAAAATCGAAGAAGGCTCTGATCATCCAATGCTGAAGACGAATCTGCCTTAACAGCTAAATTTCTATTGATTAAATTGAACTTGTTTAATTCAAATTTTGTACTGTTCCTGAGTCTACTTTCAAAAGTATTGTTAAGATAAATTAGTACTACGTTGTTTAGGTTTGGATTTGTTTTCATACACATTGCATTTTATGTTTTCGTTTCTAGATACCTTAATTACAATAACATAAGTCAACTCCCAGAAAAGGTTTTCTCAGGACTCACGCGTCTATATCTGCTGTAAGTATACTGTCACAAATACACTTTCAAGGTGTGACACAACTATGCACCTCTCCACCCAACAAATAATTCTGTGATTTAGTTGCAAAGTGACTCACACAGCTGAGTTTTAAAAACTCTTTACAGAAATTAACCCTTTCAGGTCAAAAATTAAAGTGCATTTGGACCTTACCCTTCTAAGATAAATACTACATCTTATTCCAGTCTTTCATTTTGGTTTTATCTGTAAAACCTTTTATTTCATTTGAGCCAGGACCTCTTTTTCTAATGATGGAGTACATAAAACAATCATATTGATTGCAACCGACAAACATTAATTTTCAAGTTGACGATATGACAATATCTTAAACGAAATTTTAATTACATATACTAGGTACGTAACCCTGGTTGACGTTTCTCAGACTGCCTTAATTTTAGAACTATCAAGACATTATAAACTCTACTAATTCCTATTTTCATTTGAGAACACTTTGTTTTTACTTTATTATGATCAGGGTACAGTGAACTTTCCCTATAAAAGCTCCATAAAAAATGCATGTCTTTAAGCTGCATTTGGTCATATAAATCCTTCATAATTCGGTGAGAAACGTTTACCTTAGTTATAATAACTTTTGATCTCGCGTTAACTTTTTCGCTTTTTTGTGTTTTGATTTGGATTTTTCGTAATGATTTCTTTCGAAATAGCAAGTCCACAGTTATCCATTTGTGTTTTAAATTGATCGCTATGAGTACTTCGCGGAATCTTTTAGGACAATTGGTATTATTATTGTTCTGCTCATATCTAAATAAAATCGAAAAAGGCTCTGATCATCCAATGCTGAAGACGATTCTGCCTTAACAGCTAAATTTCTATTGATTAAATTGTACTTGTTTAATTTAAGTTTTGTACTGTTCCTGAGTCTACTTTCAAAAGTATTGTTAAGATAAATTAGTAATACGTTGTTTAGTTTTGGATTTGTTTTCATACACATTGCGTTTTATGTTTTCGTTTCTAGATTCCTTAATAACAATAACATAAGTCAACTCCCAGAAAAAGTTTTCTCAGGACTCACGCGTCTATCTGTGCTGTAAGTATACTGTTGCAAATACACTTTCAAGGTGTGACACAACTATGCACCTCTCTACTCAACAAATAATTCTGTGATTTAATGGCAAAGTGACTCACACAGCTGAGTTTTAAAAACTCTTTACATAAATTAACCCTTTCAGGTCAAAAATTAAAGTGCATTTAGACCTTACCCTTCTAAGATAAATACTACATCTTATTCCAGTCTTTTATTTTGGTTTTATCTGTAAAAGATTTTATTTGATTTGAGCCAGGACCTCTTTTTCTAATGAAGGAGTACATAAAACAATCATATTGATTGCAACCGACAAACATTAATTTTCAAGTCGACGATATGACAATATCTTGAACGAAATTGTTATTACATATACTAGGTACGTAACCCTGGTTGACGGTTCTCAGACTGCCTTAATTTTAGAACTATCAAGACATTATAAACTCTACTAATTCCTATTTCCATTTGAGAACACTTTGTTTTTACTTTATTATGATCACGGTACAGTGAACTTTCCCCATAAAAGCTCCATAAAAAATGCATGTCTTTAAGCTGCATTTGGTCATATAAATCCTTCATAATTCGGTGAGAAACGTTTACCTTAGTTTAAATAACTTTTGATCTCGCGTTAACTTTTTCGCTTTTTTGTGTTTTGATTTGGATTTTTCGTAATGATTTCTTTCGAAATAGCAAGTCCACAGTTATCCATTTGTGTTTTAAATTGATCGCTATGAGTACTTCGCGGAATCTTTTAGGACAATTGGTATTATTATTGTTCTGCTCATATCTAAATAAAATCGAAAAAGGCTCTGATCATCCAATCCTGAAGACGAATCTGCCTTAACAGCTAAATTTCTATTGATTAAATTGTACTTGTTTAATTCAAATTTTGTACTGTTCCTGAGTCTACTTTCAAAAGTATTTTTAAGATAAATTAGTACTACGTTGTTTAGTTTTGGATTTGTTTTCATACGCATTGCGTTTTATGTTTTCGTTTCTAGATACCTTAATTACAATAACATAAGTCAACTCCCAGAAAACGTTTTCTCAGGACTCACGCGTCTATCTCGGCTGTAAGTATACTGTCGCAAATACACTTTTAAGGTGTGACACAACTATGCACCTCTCTACTCAACAAATAATTCTGTGATTTAATGGCAAAGTGACTCACACAGCTGAGTTTTAAAAACTCTTTACAGAAATTAACCCTTTCAGGTCAAAAATTAAAGTGCATTTGGACCTTAGCCTTCTAAGATAAATACTACACCTTATTCCAGTCTTTTATTTTGGTTCTATCTGTAAAACCTTTTATTTGATTTGAGCCAGGACCTCTTTTTCTAATGAAGGAGTACATAAAACAATCATATTGATTGCTACCGACAAACATTAATTTTCAAGTCGACGATATGACAATATCTTGAACGAAATTGTACTTACATGTACTAGGTACGTAACCCTGGTTGACGGTTCTCAGACTGCCTTGATTTTAGAACTATCAAGACATTATAAACTCTACTAATTCCTATTTCCATTTGAGAACACTTTGTTTTTACTTTATTATGATCAGGGTACAGTGAACTTTCCCCATAAAAGCTCCATAAAAAATGCATTTCTTTATGCCGCATTTGGTCATACAAATCCTTCATAATTCGGTGAGAAACGTTTACCATAGTTTAAATAACTTTTGATCTCGCGTTAACTTTTTCGCTTTTTTGTGTTTTGATTTGGATTTTTCGTAATGATTTCTTTCGAAATAGCAAGTCCACAGTTATCCATTTGTGTTTTAAATTGATCGCTCTGAGCACTTCGCGGAATCTTTTAGGACAATTGGTATTATTATTGTTCTGCTCATATCTAAATAAAATCGAAAAAGGCTCTGTTCATCCAATGGTGAAGACGAATCTGCCTTAACAGCTATATTTCTATTGATTAAATTGTACTTGTTTAATTCAAAATTTGTACTGTTTCTGAGTCTACTTTCAAAAGTATTGTTAAGATAAATTAGTAATACGTTGTTTAGTTTTGGATTTGTTTTCATACGCATTGCGTTTTATGTTTTCGTTTCTAGATACCTTAATAACAATAACATAAGTCAACTCCCAGAAAACGTTTTCTCAGGACTCACGCGTCTATCTCGGCTGTAAGTATACTGTCGCAAATACACTTTTAAGGTGTGACACAACTATGCACCTCTCTACTCAACAAATAATTCTGTGATTTAATGGCAAAATGACTCACACAGCTGAGTTTTAAAAACTCTTTACAGAAATTAACCCTTTCAGGTCAAAAATTAAAGTGTATTTGGACCTTAGCCTTCTAAGATAAATACTACATCTTATTCCAGTCTTTCATTTTGGTTCTATCTGTAAAACCTTTTATTTGATTTGAGCCAGGACCTCTTTTTCTAATGAAGGAGTACATAAAACAATCATATTGATTGCAACCGACAAACATTAATTTTCAAGTCGACGATATGACAATATCTTGAACGAAATTGTAATTACATTTACTAGGTACGTAACACTGGTTTTGACGGTTCTCAGACTGCCTTAATTTTAGAACTATCACGACATTATAGACTCTACTAATTCCTATTTCCATTTGAGAACACTTTGTTTTTACTTTATTATGATCACGGTACAGTGAAATTTCACCATAAAACCTCCATAAAAAATGCATGTCTTTAACCTGCATTTGGTCATAAAAATCCTTCATAATTCGGTGAGAAACGTTTACCTTACTTTAAATAATTTTCGATCTAGCGTTATCTTTTTCGCTTTTTTGTGTTTTGTTTTGGATTTTTTGCAATGATTTCTTTCAAAATAGCAAGTCCACAGTCTTCCTTTTGTGTTTTAAATTGATCGCTCTGAGTTATTCGCGGAATCTTTTAGGACAATTGGTATTATTATTGTTCTGCTCATATCTAAATAAAATCGAAACAAGCCCTGATCGGCCAATGCTGTGGTCGAATCTGCATTAAAAGGAAAAATTTGATTGATTGCATTGTACTTGTTTAATTAAAATTTTGTACTCTTCCTGAGTGTACTTTTAAAAGTATTGTTAAGATAAATTACTACTACGTTACCAAGTTTTGAATTAGTTTTCATATACATTGCGTTCTATGTTTTTGTTTCTAGATACCTTAATAACAATAACATAAGTCAACTCCCAGAAAACGTTTTCCCAGGACTCACGTTTCTATATGGGCTGTAAGTATACTGCCACAAATACACTTTCAAAATATGACACAGCTATGCGGCTGTTTACTCCACAAATAATTGTGTAGTTTCTACCTGACTCACACGGCTGAGTTTAAAAAAGTCTTTACAGAAATTAACCCTTTCAGGTCAAAAATTAAAGTGCATTTGGACCTTAGCCTTCCAAGATAAATACTACATCTTATTCCAGTCTTTTGTTTTGGTTCTTTCTGTAAAACCTTTTCTTTGATCTGAGTTAGGACTTCTTTTTCTAATGAAGGAGCACATAAAATAATCATATTGATTGCAACCGACACAAATTAATTTTCAAGTCGACCAAATGACACTATCTTAACCGAAATTGTAGTTATATATACTAGGTACATAACATTGGTTGACGTTTCTCAGACTGCCTTAATTTTAGAACTATCAAGACATTATAAACTCTACTAATTGCTATTTCCATTTGAGAAAACTTTGCTTTTTCTTTATTATGATCAAGGTACAGTGAACTTTTTTGATCAAAGCCCCATAAAAAGCATCGGTGAGAAACGGTGACCTTAGATCGCGCATTTACTTTTTCGCTTTTTTGTGTTTTGTTTTAAATTTTTCGTACTGTTTTCTTTTAAACTAGCAAGACCCCGCTCATCCATTTTTGTGTTAAATTGATCGCTCTGAGTCGTTTGCGGAATCCTTTAGGACAATTGCTATTATTACTGTTCTGCTCATATCTAAATAGAATCGAGAAAAGCCGTGATTAACGAATGCTGAGGACGAACCTGCATTAAAGCAAAAATTAGATTGATTGCATTGTGTGAGGTTCTTGTTCTCGTTACGTAACATAAATTTGGAGCTGTGTATCAGGAGACCAAGCATAAGCAGGACGAAGTATAAACACAGGTAAAGTTGTATTTTCGCCATGTGCGATCTAACTACGTACATCACCCATAACCCGAATGAGGGACCGGGAGGGGTCTCGGGGCTAGTTCCAAACACCTATGTAACATGAGATTTCTTATTATTGTATAACAAGGCTCGAGTCGAGAGAATAAATGGTTTGATAGCAAACTACACAGTGTCAGAAGTAAAGCGGATCGCGTAAATCATTGTAAACCTATATGAGCAACGAGAAAAAAGGCCTCATGTTAAAGTGCGAAATGGCTTCATATTAAATTCTCGAAAAAGCCTGAAGAATGGAAGCGTTGAGTTGAAAGATTGGAGTGTCGTCGAGTGTTATCGCGTTATCGTGGTGTAAGCAATGGGAAGAAACGTTAAGGATATTTTTATAAGTTTTCAATCGCCTGAAAGGGATACAGTGTACGCCACAGTAAAGCGCCGCTGCGAAACACACTTTGTGGGCCACTCAAATGTGATCTTTGAACGAGCACGTTTCAACAGACGCGTTCAAGGTGAGAAAGAATCTGTGGTGGAATTTATTGAAGCCATTTACGAGCTCGCCGAAACTTGCCAGTTCAGACCTCTCACTTACAGAAGAATTAATAAGAGATCGCATAGTGGTGGGAATTAGAAATGCCGCTTTATTCCAAATGCTTATCATTACCATAAACTTAAGACAAAATGGCGGACGCCCAGACTCGATCCAGACCTCCCGCTCTCTAAGAATGGCCGCCGATCGTTATAGAGAGATGTATGGAGAAAATTGAAGAAGTGGAAATTTCAGATCTAAAGTGGCATACACGACATTTGCCGACTTCTAAATGTAAAGTGTACGTACCATATCATTATTTACGGTAGTTTTGGTCTCTCGAAAGTTCGCCAACGTGCCGCCAACAACACATTTTACGAACGGCTGTTACAGTTCCTTGAGCTCTCTAATTCTTTCAAAAAAGCTCAGAGGTGCCTACCTTCCCTCCACATTTTAGAACATTTCTTTGATGTGAATCCTTGGTGCCGACCTCTCTAATCGTCGATCGATGTTCAAATTTTAAAACGTGATAAAAATCAGCCTTTATCCATTCCCCAAATTGCCACCCACATTGCGATAAAAGAGGTAAAAATACATCCATTTCTGCGATAAAAGCGGTACAAAACGCACCACGCGCTTATTATTCCTTGTGAAAAGTAGAGTTTCTGTCTCCAGTTTGTTTTGATCCTCATCTTTACACGTGGGTACTTCATATATGATTATTATAATACAGACTATCGCTGGCTAAGTGTACTGTGGGCCCTGATTTTTGAAAATTATTTTTACTCTGCCAAGTCACAAGCATGAAACGAAGTTGTTTCTTCTCTCTAAAATGGTCATTCGAACAGGAGCCCAGACTCTAGTTTCCCTTTTTTCATTCTCCCTTGTATTGACAACCTCAAAAAAGAATTAAATTGATTCAGATCCTTTGATAGTGTGTTATTTCAGTCCTTGTTTTTTCTATCTACTGCTTTCTTTATCGATTCTTTATGCCGCCATCTTGATAATTTGAAACCGCGTGCCAAATACTTCGCGGGCGCAAAATGTCGCCGATTTCTGGTAATGGCAAGACGAAAATTTGACCCTCGAAAAGGCTGTCAAGGAGCCAAAATCGTCAGAGCTGGTAAAGCAGCAACACGAACTGTTGACCGCGGATGGTGGAGAGATTTCTTCCGTCAAAAGCAAGAATAAACAAAAATAAACCTGGGGAAAACCTTCCAACAGCAACAGTGAGCGATCAAAGAATGACAGGAATGCAAAACTGCCACATAAACGAGAAGAATAAACGAGAAGAATGCCTCGCAAGCGAGGCGACCTGTCTAAAATGTAAGAAGATTGGCCATTATGCCTCACAGTGCCGAACCAAAAATGTCCGTTCCATTGAAGAAAAAGAAGATTCAGAAATGTCAAGCTCAGATGATTACTTTCTTGGCTCAATTGAAAGCAACGAAAAGCAAATTAATTAATTTAAAGGGCGAATTCAAGATTAAATTGCTACCCGATTCGACTCCTTTTCCGTTAACAACACCTCGTAGAGTTTGGCCCTAGTTAGGCAAAATTTTCCGTGACAGGCGTTGTAACGGGAAACCTAATGACCAGAAATGGCGAGCAAACACGACAAGATATTTACGTCGTTGCAAACCTAAAAGAACCTCTGTTAGGAAAACCAGCAATTGAAGCTCTAATTCTAATCCATAAAGTTGCGAGTATCCAGTCTGACTTGTCCTACAACGGCATCGAAGCAGAAGCTAAAGCAAATCGCCCAAGATTGTTTAAAGGACTGGGCTAATTAAAGGGCGAATTCAAGATTAAATTGAAACCCGATTCGACTCCTTTTCCGTTAACAACACCTCGTAGAGTAGCAGTACCTCTGATGAGTAAAGTGAAAGCAGAATTAGAGCGTATAGAAGACTTGGGAGTCATTTCTAAAGTTGACATCCCTACCGACTGGTGTGCAGGCATGGTTGTCGTCCCCAAACCTGATGGCAAAATTTGCATATGTTTAAACCTCACCAAACTCAATGAGAGCTTGTTACGGGAAACCTGTCCACTACCCAAGATTGAGAACATCCTGGCTCAGACTAAAGAATCCAAGTACTTCACCAAACTAGACTGCAATTCGGAGAGAAATTAGAACCAGACTCTCGTTTGCTTACCACATTCATCACACACTTCGGAAGCTTTTGTTTTAACCGAATGCCCGTTGGCATCAAGTCTGCTCCTGAACATTATCAGAAGAAAATGACTCAGATCCTGGAAGGATTGGATGGCCATATTTCTATCATATATGACATGCTTATCCATGGCAAAACACAAAAAGAGCATGACGAAAGAGTGCGAGCCGTACTCAAAAAGCTTGATGTAGCAGGTGCAACCCTTAACTCGGAAAAGTGCGAGTTTTCCAAGAGAGAAGTCAAATTTGCTGGACACGTGATTGTTACACTCCATAGGAAAGTCCGTTTTTATCTGCTTTAATTCATGCAAACTAATCTAAAACATCAAAACATGCTCTCTCTCTTCGCACACGGGATTCTCTCATCCCATAATAGTCTGCATCGGGCTTGGTCCAGTCTCTTGCGTCCTACTCGTTACACATTCCCCCTCCAACCGAAATGTCGTCCCGACATTTCCATGAATGACGCTAACTTACTAACAATAACAACTGCTGTACAAAAAGTTTAATTCTGGCTTGCCCTAGTGGACGCTGTAGAGATACTGAGCTGTCCTGGACAGTGTTCGCTTTCAAAACCTGCTTGTACGCCATTTGTATTAGCTGTACATGGTACACGATTCCTACAATTTATGCATCCTTTTAGAAATTAGTTCAGTTCCCTTGTCTCCGCAATGAAATCCTCCTAGACTAGGCCATCATGACCAAGTCCTTTACTAGCGCGATACGAGTGTTAACCCACAGTGGGCTATCAGCAAGGGGCGCCTAATACTGGCTTATCCAAACAGGCAGTGGTACTACATTCGGTAACTGCGACTGGTACAGTGGGTACCATTGGATGTGTGGGTTACAACTGGGTAATAGCCATCCCGCCAAGACGGGTGGCGACATCACCTGCGGGGCTTGGATTGTGTCTACCACAGGATTGAGACGCTGATATTCCGGTATTCCCATTTGACTGTAAATAAACGTCAGGGGTGGTCTTCTGTCTCTCCTTGGCCGTGTGCTATCCTCTGGGTGTTCCTCAGTGTCGGAGTCTTCACTTTCCGGAGTGGTGTTCCCTGTTTCGGGTAGGCTGGCGTATTCTGCTGCCTGTGGGCCAGCGTCCACACTCGGTTCACCCTGGGACTCGGCGACGGCATCTGACATGTCCTCAGAAGCCGCAAGATCACACTGTTCCTCTATGTCAATAGGCGGAATGTCCATTTTAGTTACAGGGCAGGGTTCATGGTGAGCAGGAGGGTACGGTATGGCTATACCATATTCATCGTCAGAAATTTCTCCGTTGTCGCTGGTGTGAGATGGTATGGTGAGTGTAGGCTGGGACGGTTTGTGAGCCATCCTCTTGTGGGTCGGCAGATCCAAGGGTAAGCCATCACAAGGGAGAAGCAAATTACGGTGTAAGACTCTCTGTTTGCCAATAAGCATGGAGTTTCCCAGGTCCTCCTCTTTCTGATAGATTTCTCACGAGGACACGGTCACCAGGGTGTAGAACGGCGCTTGAAGCTTTCTTGTCATAGCAGGCTTTACTTCTGATGGATGATTTCACAATTTGTTTTGAGGCTAGGGCGTATGTTTCTTGCATATATATCTCTTTTCTACTTCTTCACATAGTCCGGGTAATTGACCGTCTGCTCTTCGTTGCCCAGATCAAACATCAGGTCAACTGGCAAGCGAGGAGAATGTCCAAACATTAGTTGAAATGGGGAAAAGCCAGTAGATTCATGCCTTGTGCAATTGTAAGCATGGATGAGTTTGTTCAAAGAGTCTTTCCAGTTTGTTTTCTTTTCCTCAGGTAAGGTTCTCAACATCGAGAGCATGGTACGGTTCATCCGCTCCACTTGGCCGTTACCTTGTGGGTGGTATGGGGTAGTCCGAGAACTAGCCACTCCGCTCATACGTTCAAGGTGGTGGAACAATTTGTTTTCGAACTCCCTACCCTGGTCGTGATGTATACGTGCCGGGAAACCAAATCTGGGGATAAAATTATTGCATATCTTCTCAGCAGTGGTACGGGCAGTCTTGTTGCGTGTCGCATAAGCTTGTGCATATCTAGTGAAATGATCAACAATCAGCAGTACGTATTCATATCCACCCTTGCTCTTTTCCAGATAAAGGAAATCAATAGATACAAGTTCAAAGAGAGCTGATGTCACTATATTGTGCAACGGTGCTTTGACAAACTGTTCAATACCGTCATACATATGAGGCCAGTAAAATCGAGATCTCGCTAGATCAACTACTCGGTCCACTCCAAGGTGTCCCATCTCTACATGAAGTTCCTTTAGCACTAATGGTATGAACTGCTTCGGTAGAACTAATTGCAAGTTAGAGCTGGTTCGGCGCCGCAAGATACCTTGACCGTCAATTTCCAGTTTGTTCCATTCTCTCACTAGAGTGTTAACATCACGGGGATCATGCTTCAGCTGGGTTCCATATGATCTGGCTCCATGAGACTTGTAGTGAATTATTCGGCTAATAACAGTGTCCTTATGCTGAGCCTCCTTAATTTCCTGTGGGCTGAATAACTTCACATTCAGATCCTCCGGTGTAATTTCAGGTGTTGTTGCATCACCAGTCACCGCTGTTATCTATGGGGTTGAGCCTTTGGACTATTCCCTGACCACTTGAATAGTAGCCCCAAAAACGTCCTGAGATACTTCCTCGGTGCAGGTTCTCGTGTAACTGTTCATGTCTAATGGCATCCTTGACAAGACATCTGCATCAACATTCATCTTGCCAGGTCGGTATTTAGTAGTGAAGTTGTAGTCTGCTAATTCTTCCACCCATCTGTGGCCAGTAGCATTCAGTTTGGCTGATGACATAATGTACGTCAGCGGGTTGTTGTCAGTGAATACAACAGACGTCGGAGCATAGAAGATGTAGTCCTTGAATTTGTCAGTGATTGCCCATTTCCAGAGCGAGGAACTCTAGTTTCCCACAAAGGAGATGATAGTTGCGCTCTGCTGGCGTCAGTGTTCTAAAGGCATATACGACAACTCTCAGTTTGCCTCCCTGTTCCTGATACAAAACTGCACCAAGGCCTTCGGACGAAGCGTCGGTATGTAGCACAAATGGCTGCTCGAAATCAGGATAGGCCATTACTCCTGGTTGCATTAGTAGCTCAATAAGGAGATTTAATCGTTCCTGATGTTCTTCGGTCCAATTTATTTGTTGTTTTGATGAGACTTGTCCTCCTGAAGGTGTCTTTCTCCTAGCTTTGGTGACCTGTTTACTCGTGTCTACAGCTGATGACAACAGAGCATACAGTGGTTTCGCTAATCTGGAGAAATCCTTTATGTACTGCCGGTAATAGCTGATGAAGCCGAGGAGTTTGCGTAGAGCACCCTTGGCTTAGTTCCTTGAGCACCTTCACGGATGCTACATCGGCTGGATCCATTGTATAACCATCAGCTGTGACCACCTTTCCTAAATAACGAACTCTCGGCTTGAAAAGATTACATTTCTTCGCTTTCAGTTTGATACCATGTTCTTGCATACGTTTTATCACCTGTCGCACGTCTTCTACATGTTTCATAAACGTCTTGCTGTAAACCAAGATATCGTCAAGATAGGGAATACATATCTCGTCCCGCAAGCCCTCCAAGCAGTTCTCTATATACCTCTGGTAAGCGGCTGGGGCATTTTTCAATCCAAATGGTATGCGGTTCCATTGGTACAGCCCCCAGGGTGTGATGAATGCTGTTAAATTGCGGTGTTCTTCCGCTACGAATACCTCATGATAGGCTTTCCCTTGTTCAAGGACTGAGAAATAAGTGTTACCACTAAGGCTGTTGAGGATATCTTGAATGCGGGGGATGGGTTGTCGATCATCCTGGGTTTACTGTTCAGCTGACGATAGCCGACACATAGTCTTAGGCTAACTCTTTCTTTCTTACGCAAACCACTGGTGTCGAATATGTTGATTTCGAGTTGCTTATCCAACCATGAGAGATCATGTCCTGCAGGTGCGTCTTCACCTCTCCATACAGGGGCTTTGGTATGGAGTTGTACGTCTTCTGCACTGGTTGTCGTCCTTGAGGTTAATCTCCGACTCTAATCCTCTAGCACAGCCAATGTCATTGTCATCCACCGCAAAGGCGCCGCACCCCTCTTTAACATTGCTGTCACTATGCCCTGCTGCTCACACGACAAGTGGCTCAGGTCAACTGGTGGGACCCACTGCTCTTGCTCTTGTTCAAGCTTCCCAGGCTCCCGGTTTCCACTAGTATCTTCCACATCTGTAACGCTTCTTGCTGACTCTTCCTCCTTGTGTTCGACCGGTAGTGGTGTAACAGACTACACTAACTGTATTGTGCCCAGATCGGTACGTTTACGTACAGTTGTCCCCCTCTGTGTTTGGTTATGTACTGGGACAAATATTCTACTTGATGACCAGGCTTGAATTATGCTAAGGCACTCCCTCACTTCTAGCCCCTCAGGCCAAGTTTCTTCTTCTTTTAGTTCAAACACCACTGGTAAATCTTCCTCTTATGGTCCAAAAGTCTCTCCTGGGGCTAAATATACATCATGACTTCCAACCCTAAGCACCCCGGTGTCAGCCTCTTGTTCCTTAGTCTGGAGGAAGTTAACAAGTGCTTGCGCCCTGTTCCCTACTACTGACAGAAACGATTCACTCACTACTCGTGTAAGCACATTTGGGGTATCAGAATTGCCTTTCCTCTTTATCACCTCTTCAGTGACATTGAACCCGATGATGAGATACTCTTGCTGATCCTGACTGCCTATGAGTATAGGAAGTTTCAATTGTTCTGACTGTTCAACATCCCCAGACAGCTGAAAGTCCACCTCAATGCAACCATCATATGAGATTTCTGTACCATTCGCAGCCTGAAGATTCAGTTCCTCCCCATCCAGTAATTCACTAACGTCTCTTACTACTTCACCGGGTAGGTGGATCTCTTTCCAGCGCTTTGACATAACACAGACCTGAGCACCAGTATCCCACAGGGCATCCACCGTTTGTCCTTGTAGAACACAGCTTACCATACATCTTCTTCCCACCAACTTTGTTAGTTTTGTACGCTGTCGTGAAGTTAGATGGGATGGGAATGAAATTTTCATTTGGTCGACACTTTCCCTGGACTGTCTCGATTTCACATCTCTGATGACTTTGCAAAGTTTCTTATGTTCCCCTCCAATGCATTCTTTGACACACGTTTGAACAATAGTGGCTGGCCTGACACTGTGAACAGCGTAAGTATTGATTAGCCCATTCTTCCCACTTCCCACAGTTCACACATTGTTGGGACTGTCCCTGCGTCTCCTGGGCTGCTCCCTGTCCCACGGGAGCGACCCCCGGCCGTTTCCCTGAAGGTTTTCTGACCTTTGAACGCATAGCTAGCGGCACTGATAGATGAAGTGCCCATGCTCTCCACATTTATAACAATGGTCACAACGGCACTTTACTCCTTCCCTTTGGCACTTCAGACAACCCCTAGGAAGTGCCCACTCCCGATCTACGAATCTGTACTGGTTTGGACCGGTGTTACGTTGATTCCCCATAGTTTCCCTGATGACAGCAAGCTCCGCTTTCATCTCCCTAACTTCAGTAAGTAGATTAACTTTGACTGGTTTTTCTGGGGTCTTACCCTCCGCCGAGCTTTGGTTTCGCTAGAAGAGGGCAACTGAGCGACTTGTTGCACAACGCCCTGTCTTGTGGGCTGTTAACGCCGAGTGCCACGTTTTTGCCACCGTTTCATTTCATTGCTAACTGCTACATTCAACTTCTCAAACAGTTCCTCATCTGTCACTTCGGTATTTTGTAGGTAAGGTTTACTTCCAATTTTATACTGTCACTCCGTAAACCAGTTAGCAATGAGTGTAGGAACATGCACTGGACAAGCTTGGCAACAAGCATAAGGTCAGACCCTGAAAAGATAGAGTCTGTTCAAGACAACACCTCTCCTCAAAATGCTAGTGATGTCAGACGGTTTCTCGGAATGGTCAATCAACTTGCATGATTCATTCCCCACCTGGCAGAGAAAAAAGAACCACTCAGAGATCTCCTTAGTAAGTAGAACCAGTTTCATTGTGGACAAGCACAGCAAGAATCTTTCAATAGACTCAAGGATGAGCTTATCTCAACACCCGTCCTCGCTTATTACGATTCTCAAAAAGCCACCATCTTATCAGCCGATCCATCATCATTTGGCCCTGGCGCTGTACTCCTACAAGAGCAAGACAACAAAGAGAACAAGCCTGTTGCCTACGCGTCAAGATCCATAACCAGTACTGAACAAGATAAACCCAAATTGAAAATGAGACGCTTATAACTACCTGGGCATGTTAGAAGTTTAATGATTACATCCTGGGCAAGGATATCCTAATTGAAACCGATCATAAAGCACTTGTGCCTCTCTTTGGTTCAAAGACGCTGGATGAACTACCCCCAAGAATTCAAAGATTTCGAATGAGGCTGATGACGTATTCGTTCAAGATGCTATATGTCCCTGGGAAAGAGTTGGTGACTGCAGATACCCTGTCAAGAGCACTCATAGATAAGCAACTTTCGAAAGAAGCTGAAAGTCGCAATGAAAACTATCAAAGCGATCAAAGCGAAAGAAAAATCATAGGAAATTCTCTGTCTGGTTTTCTTACTTATCTCTTCAAAGTCTTTCTATGACCTGAGCCTTTTTTCAAAGGTCTATCTTGCATCCTGCAACAAATGTCGCTTGCAATATGTTGGTTCAACGGCAACACAATTCAAAGTTAGATTCCGTAATCATAAATCATCAATGGTAACGAACAAGAAAACCTGTGAAAGTCGCGGTACATTATAACAATAGTCCGCATGCCCTTAACGACTTTTCTTTCCAGTGTATCGATCAGGTGTCTACTACCAACTGCACTGAGATTTTGGATAAACTTTTGATCATGAAGGAAGCGTACTGGAGTGCGCAACTTTTCTCATTAGAACCTTTTGGCCTTAACAAAAGGCAAGAATTCCACTCCAGGAACAGAATCACCTACAACCAACCGACCACTTGAGTCGTAATAGTTTGCAAGCTTAACGAACCATATAACTTCACAACTCAATGTAGCACATGAATTCTTTACTTTAATGATAGTTTTAGTTTTCGCTGTTATTACATTGTACCTTTCGGAATAGAATTACTTCTTTTGTTTTGTTTTGTTTTGTTTTGTTTGTAATGATTTTTTACTTGTATTGTTGTTAAGTTTTGTAACATACCGAAAATTCCTTGTAAACCATATATAAGCTCTTAAACCTAATTATTATCCACATGCTGTAAACTGATGAAGGTCTAAGACCGAAACGTTTTTAAATATATTTTACTTTTTAGCTCCCAAAAGTTGTCCGTCCTCTGGCTCTCTTAACTTTATATATATATATGTATATATTATTATTTATTATTTTTTTGCATCATGGGAATATAGATGACTGATTTCATAGGATTTTTTCCCAATGTAAATGATTCCTGAGGATTATCCGAGTCTGGGTTTTGGTCGAGGGCGAGGGTAGTTAGAATGTCTGGCGGTAGAATGTCGACGGTCGAGTAAATGACATTGCTGCGAATTTTATGGACAATTTTTCATGTCAGACCAAACGTCCCGACAAACGAAAAAAGAAAAGAGGTACGCAATAAAGTATTTCTGGCCACCGCCACTGGGGGGTAGTTATTAGAACCGGTAACGGTTTGTTTTGATTCTCACTGTTGAAACATGGCGCTTGAATTGAGTCGACGCTGCGTTCAAACTTGTGTCATCCCACAAACAACTCTTTCAGGCACTACAGGGTCGTCATTGAAGGACTGGGTCAAATTGGATGTATGTACTAGCTTTTGTAGTTTGACCCTGCCTTCGTACCTGTTCAGCATGATGGTCGGCGTATCCCCCTTAGTCCTTCGAAGGATGCAAAAACTAAACTAGCCAATCTAAAGATGAAACGTGCATCAGGAAAGGTCACGTCCAACACAATATAATTAAGGGGGTGTTTCCATGATACCGGTACGAGTTTTCATTCGGGTACGAGTTGTCAATTTCATACCGCGTTTGACATGGATGACTCATCCCACGTCCATCGATTACCGGACGCCATCTTGACGAATATTGCGAAATACAACGCATGGGTCAATAGTCCCATCCACCACGACTTGACGACTCGTACCGGAATGGGAGTCAATGTAGCGTTTTACATGATACCGGTATAGACTTTTCAATACCGTGAAGAGAATTGTCGATCCGGTAACACTACCGGATGAGCTCATACCGGTATTAGTTGTCCTGGTATGCAGAATTTTTCACCGGTATCATGTAAACAAATACAGAATCGATAAGTCGAACCGGGATTAACTCGTACCAGAAATGAAACTCTTACCGGTATCCGGTAAACACACCCCTAAGTTGTTGCTGGTTGCACCGGAAATTCTGAAAGGGTCGGTTACAGCAACGGGTGTCGTACCTTATTATACTTCTCTTCCCAAGCGTCCAAAGGTCCTTTTACTTTGTTTGCGTGACGGGGGGGAAAACAACCAGACTGCTTCAGAAAAGCGGGCCGCTCGACTGATTTATGAAGAACTGCTGGCAGTCCTACGTTGTTGAAGGTGAACACAGTATTTTTGGAGACATTGCAGATTTGTCGTTTAAAACGGGCCTTTGGACCAAGGTTACGCAGCTTGTTTCTTATGTAGATTTCTTCAACTATGTGGT
>NC_090871.1:21624940-21637440 GCF_036669935.1 Montipora foliosa
CAGACTGCCTTGATTTTAGAACTATCAAGGCCATTATAAACTCTACTAATTCCTATTTCCATTTTGAGGAAACTTTGTTTTGAACTTTATTATGATCAGGGTACAGTGAACGTTCCCCATAAAAGCTCCATAAAAAATTGCATTTCTTTATGCCGCATTTGGTCATACAAATCCTTCATTAATTCGGTGAGAAAACGTTTACCATAGTTTAAATAACTTTTGATCTCGCGTTAACTTTTTCGCTTTTTGTGTTTTGATTTGGATTTTTCGTAATGATTTCTTTCGAAATAGCAAGTCCACAGTTATCCATTTGTGTTTTAAATTGATCGCTCTGAGCACTTCGCGGAATCTTTTAGGACAATTGGTATTATTATTGTTCTGCTCATATCTAAATAAAATCGAAAAAGGCTCTGTCATCCAATGGTGAAGACGAATCTGCCTTAACAGCTAATTTCTATTGATTAAATTGTACTTGTTTAATTCAAAATTTGTACTGTTTCTGAGTCTACTTTCAAAAGTATTGTTAAGATAAATTAGTAATACGTTGTTTAGTTTTGGATTTGTTTTCATACGCATTGCGTTTTATGTTTTCGTTTCTAGATACCTTACTAACAATAACATAAGTCAACTCCCAGAAAACGTTTTCTCAGGACTCACGCGTCTATCTCGGCTGTAAGTATACTGTCGCAAATACACTTTAAGGTGTGACACAACTATGCACCTCTCTACTCAACAATAATTCTGTGATTTAATGGCAAAATGACTCACACAGCTGAGTTTAAAAACTCTTTACAGAAATTAACCCTTTCAGGTCAAAATTAAAGTGTATTTGGACCTTAGCCTTTCTAAGATAAATACTACATCTTATTCCAGTCTTTCATTTTGGTTTATCTGTAAAACCTTTTATTTGATTTGAGCCAGGACCTCTTTTTCTAATGAAGGAGTACATAAAACAATCATATTGATTGCAACCGACAAACATTAATTTTCAAGTCGACGATATGACAATATCTTGAACGAAATTGTAATTACATTTACCTAGGTACGTAACACTGGTTTTGACGGTTCTCAGACTGCCTTAATTTTAGAACTATCACGACATTATAGACTCTACTAATTCCTATTTCCATTTGAGAACACTTTGTTTTTACTTTATTATGATCACGGTACAGTGAAATTTCACCATAAAACCTCCATAAAAAATGCATGTCTTTAACCTGCATTTGGTCATAAAAATCCTTCATAATTCGGTGAGAAACGTTTACCTTACTTTAAATAATTTTCGATCTAGCGTTATCTTTTCGCTTTTTTGTGTTTTGTTTTGGATTTTTTGCAATGATTTCTTTCAAAATAGCAAGTCCACAGTCTTCCTTTTGTGTTTTAAATTGATCGCTCTGAGTTATTCGCGGAATCTTTTAGGACAATTGGTATTATTATTGTTCTGCTCATATCTAAATAAAATCGAAACAAGCCTGATCGGCCAATGCTGTGGTCGAATCTGCATTAAAAGGAGAAATTTGATTGATTGCATTGTACTTGTTTAATTAAAATTTTGTACTCTTCCTGAGTGTACTTTTAAAAGTATTGTTAAGATAAATTACTACTACGTTACCAAGTTTTGAATTAGTTTTCATATACATTGCGTTCTATGTTTTTGTTTCTAGATACCTTAATAACAATAACATAAGTCAACTCCCAGAAAACGTTTTCCCAGGACTCACGTTTCTATATGGGCTGTAAGTATACTGCCACAAATACACTTTCAAAATATGACACAGCTATGCGGCTGTTTACTCCACAAATAATTGTGTAGTTTCTACCTGACTCACACGGCTGAGTTTAAAAAAGTCTTTACAGAAATTAACCCTTTCAGGTCAAAAATTAAAGTGCATTTGGACCTTAGCCTTCCAAGATAAATACTACATCTTATTCCAGTCTTTTGTTTTGGTTCTTTCTGTAAAACCTTTTCTTTGATCTGAGTTAGGACTTCTTTTTCTAATGAAGGAGCACATAAAATAATCATATTGATTGCAACCGACACAAATTAATTTTCAAGTCGACCAAATGACACTATCTTAACCGAAATTGTAGTTATATATACTAGGTACATAACATTGGTTGACGTTTCTCAGACTGCCTTAATTTTAGAACTATCAAGACATTATAAACTCTACTAATTGCTATTTCCATTTGAGAAAACTTTGCTTTTTCTTTATTATGATCAAGGTACAGTGAACTTTTTTGATCAAAGCCCCATAAAAAGCATCGGTGAGAAACGGTGACCTTAGATCGCGCATGTACTTTTTCGCTTTTTGTGTTTTGTTTTAAATTTTTCGTACTGTTTTCTTTTAAACTAGCAAGACCCCGCTCATCCATTTTGTGTTAAATTGATCGCTCTGAGTCGTTTGCGGAATCCTTTAGGACAATTGCTATTATTACTGTTCTGCTCATATCTAAATAGAATCGAGAAAAGCCGTGATTAACGAATGCTGAGGACGAACCTGCATTAAAGCAAAAATTAGATTGATTGCATTGTGTGAGGTTCTTGTTCTCGTTACGTAACATAAATTTGGAGCTGTGTATCAGGAGACCAAGCATAAGCAGGACGAAGTATAAACACAGGTAAAGTTGTATTTTCGCCATGTGCGATCTAACTACGTACATCACCCATAACCCGAATGAGGGACCGGGAGGGGTCTCGGGGCTAGTTCCAAACACCTATGTAACATGAGATTTCTTATTATTGTATAACAAGGCTCGAGTCGAGAGAATAAATGGTTTGATAGCAAACTACACAGTGTCAGAAGTAAAGCGGATCGCGTAAATCATTGTAAACCTATATGAGCAACGAGAAAAAAGGCCTCATGTTAAAGTGCGAAATGGCTTCATATTAAATTCTCGAAAAAGCCTGAAGAATGGAAGCGTTGAGTTGAAAGATTGGAGTGTCGTCGAGTGTTATCGCGTTATCGTGGTGTAAGCAATGGGAAGAAACGTTAAGGATATTTTTATAAGTTTTCAATCGCCTGAAAGGGATACAGTGTACGCCACAGTAAAGCGCCGCTGCGAAACACACTTTGTGGGCCACTCAAATGTGATCTTTGAACGAGCACGTTTCAACAGACGCGTTCAAGGTGAGAAAGAATCTGTGGTGGAATTTATTGAAGCCATTTACGAGCTCGCCGAAACTTGCCAGTTCAGACCTCTCACTTACAGAAGAATTAATAAGAGATCGCATAGTGGTGGGAATTAGAAATGCCGCTTTATTCCAAATGCTTATCATTACCATAACTTAAGACAAAATGGCGGACGCCCAGACTCGATCCAGACCTCCCGCTCTCTAAGAATGGCCGCCGATCGTTATAGAGAGATGTATGGAGAAAATTGAAGAAGTGGAAATTTCAGATCTAAAGTGGCATACACGACATTTGCCGACTTCTAAATGTAAAGTGTACGTACCATATCATTATTTACGGTAGTTTTGGTCTCTCGAAAGTTCGCCAACGTGCCGCCAACAACACATTTTACGAACGGCTGTTACAGTTCCTTGAGCTCTCTAATTCTTTCAAAAAAGCTCAGAGGTGCCTACCTTCCCTCCACATTTTAGAACATTTCTTTGATGTGAATCCTTGGTGCCGACCTCTCTAATCGTCGATCGATGTTCAAATTTTAAAACGTGATAAAAATCAGCCTTTATCCATTCCCCAAATTGCCACCCACATTCCGATAATAGAGGTAAAAATACATCCATTTCTGCGATAAAAGCGGTACAAAACGCACCACGCGCTTATTATTCCTTGTGAAAAGTAGAGTTTCTGTCTCCAGTTTGTTTTGATCCTCATCTTTACACGTGGGTACTTCATATATGATTATTATAATACAGACTATCGCTGGCTAAGTGTACTGTGGGCCCTGATTTTTGAAAATTATTTTTACTCTGCCAAGTCACAAGCATGAAACGAAGTTGTTTCTTCTCTCTAAAATGGTCATTCGAACAGGAGCCCAGACTCTAGTTTCCCTTTTTTCATTCTCCCTTGTATTGACAACCTCAAAAAAGAATTAAATTGATTCAGATCCTTTGATAGTGTGTTATTTCAGTCCTTGTTTTTTCTATCTACTGCTTTCTTTATCGATTCTTTATGCCGCCATCTTGATAATTTGAAACCGCGTGCCAAATACTTCGCGGGCGCAAAATGTCGCCGATTTCTGGTAATGGCAAGACGAAAATTTGACCCTCGAAAAGGCTGTCAAGGAGCCAAAATCGTCAGAGCTGGTAAAGCAGCAACACGAACTGTTGACCGCGGATGGTGGAGAGATTTCTTCCGTCAAAAGCAAGAATAAACAAAAATAAACCTGGGGAAAACCTTCCAACAGCAACAGTGAGCGATCAAAGAATGACAGGAATGCAAAACTGCCACATAAACGAGAAGAATAAACGAGAAGAATGCCTCGCAAGCGAGGCGACCTGTCTAAAATGTAAGAAGATTGGCCATTATGCCTCACAGTGCCGAACCAAAAATGTCCGTTCCATTGAAGAAAAAGAAGATTCAGAAATGTCAAGCTCAGATGATTACTTTCTTGGCTCAATTGAAAGCAACGAAAAGCAAATTAATTAATTTAAAGGGCGAATTCAAGATTAAATTGCTACCCGATTCGACTCCTTTTCCGTTAACAACACCTCGTAGAGTTTGGCCCTAGTTAGGCAAAATTTTCCGTGACAGGCGTTGTAACGGGAAACCTAATGACCAGAAATGGCGAGCAAACACGACAAGATATTTACGTCGTTGCAAACCTAAAAGAACCTCTGTTAGGAAAACCAGCAATTGAAGCTCTAATTCTAATCCATAAAGTTGCGAGTATCCAGTCTGACTTGTCCTACAACGGCATCGAAGCAGAAGCTAAAGCAAATCGCCCAAGATTGTTTAAAGGACTGGGCTAATTAAAGGGCGAATTCAAGATTAAATTGAAACCCGATTCGACTCCTTTTCCGTTAACAACACCTCGTAGAGTAGCAGTACCTCTGATGAGTAAAGTGAAAGCAGAATTAGAGCGTATAGAAGACTTGGGAGTCATTTCTAAAGTTGACATCCCTACCGACTGGTGTGCAGGCATGGTTGTCGTCCCCAAACCTGATGGCAAAATTTGCATATGTTTAAACCTCACCAAACTCAATGAGAGCTTGTTACGGGAAACCTGTCCACTACCCAAGATTGAGAACATCCTGGCTCAGACTAAAGAATCCAAGTACTTCACCAAACTAGACTGCAATTCGGAGAGAAATTAGAACCAGACTCTCGTTTGCTTACCACATTCATCACACACTTCGGAAGCTTTTGTTTTAACCGAATGCCCGTTGGCATCAAGTCTGCTCCTGAACATTATCAGAAGAAAATGACTCAGATCCTGGAAGGATTGGATGGCCATATTTCTATCATATATGACATGCTTATCCATGGCAAAACACAAAAAGAGCATGACGAAAGAGTGCGAGCCGTACTCAAAAAGCTTGATGTAGCAGGTGCAACCCTTAACTCGGAAAAGTGCGAGTTTTCCAAGAGAGAAGTCAAATTTGCTGGACACGTGATTGTTACACTCCATAGGAAAGTCCGTTTTTATCTGCTTTAATTCATGCAAACTAATCTAAAACATCAAAACATGCTCTCTCTCTTCGCACACGGGATTCTCTCATCCCATAATAGTCTGCATCGGGCTTGGTCCAGTCTCTTGCGTCCTACTCGTTACACATTCCCCCTCCAACCGAAATGTCGTCCCGACATTTCCATGAATGACGCTAACTTACTAACAATAACAACTGCTGTACAAAAAGTTTAATTCTGGCTTGCCCTAGTGGACGCTGTAGAGATACTGAGCTGTCCTGGACAGTGTTCGCTTTCAAAACCTGCTTGTACGCCATTTGTATTAGCTGTACATGGTACACGATTCCTACAATTTATGCATCCTTTTAGAAATTAGTTCAGTTCCCTTGTCTCCGCAATGAAATCCTCCTAGACTAGGCCATCATGACCAAGTCCTTTACTAGCGCGATACGAGTGTTAACCCACAGTGGGCTATCAGCAAGGGGCGCCTAATACTGGCTTATCCAAACAGGCAGTGGTACTACATTCGGTAACTGCGACTGGTACAGTGGGTACCATTGGATGTGTGGGTTACAACTGGGTAATAGCCATCCCGCCAAGACGGGTGGCGACATCACCTGCGGGGCTTGGATTGTGTCTACCACAGGATTGAGACGCTGATATTCCGGTATTCCCATTTGACTGTAAATAAACGTCAGGGGTGGTCTTCTGTCTCTCCTTGGCCGTGTGCTATCCTCTGGGTGTTCCTCAGTGTCGGAGTCTTCACTTTCCGGAGTGGTGTTCCCTGTTTCGGGTAGGCTGGCGTATTCTGCTGCCTGTGGGCCAGCGTCCACACTCGGTTCACCCTGGGACTCGGCGACGGCATCTGACATGTCCTCAGAAGCCGCAAGATCACACTGTTCCTCTATGTCAATAGGCGGAATGTCCATTTTAGTTACAGGGCAGGGTTCATGGTGAGCAGGAGGGTACGGTATGGCTATACCATATTCATCGTCAGAAATTTCTCCGTTGTCGCTGGTGTGAGATGGTATGGTGAGTGTAGGCTGGGACGGTTTGTGAGCCATCCTCTTGTGGGTCGGCAGATCCAAGGGTAAGCCATCACAAGGGAGAAGCAAATTACGGTGTAAGACTCTCTGTTTGCCAATAAGCATGGAGTTTCCCAGGTCCTCCTCTTTCTGATAGATTTCTCACGAGGACACGGTCACCAGGGTGTAGAACGGCGCTTGAAGCTTTCTTGTCATAGCAGGCTTTACTTCTGATGGATGATTTCACAATTTGTTTTGAGGCTAGGGCGTATGTTTCTTGCATATATATCTCTTTTCTACTTCTTCACATAGTCCGGGTAATTGACCGTCTGCTCTTCGTTGCCCAGATCAAACATCAGGTCAACTGGCAAGCGAGGAGAATGTCCAAACATTAGTTGAAATGGGGAAAAGCCAGTAGATTCATGCCTTGTGCAATTGTAAGCATGGATGAGTTTGTTCAAAGAGTCTTTCCAGTTTGTTTTCTTTTCCTCAGGTAAGGTTCTCAACATCGAGAGCATGGTACGGTTCATCCGCTCCACTTGGCCGTTACCTTGTGGGTGGTATGGGGTAGTCCGAGAACTAGCCACTCCGCTCATACGTTCAAGGTGGTGGAACAATTTGTTTTCGAACTCCCTACCCTGGTCGTGATGTATACGTGCCGGGAAACCAAATCTGGGGATAAAATTATTGCATATCTTCTCAGCAGTGGTACGGGCAGTCTTGTTGCGTGTCGCATAAGCTTGTGCATATCTAGTGAAATGATCAACAATCAGCAGTACGTATTCATATCCACCCTTGCTCTTTTCCAGATAAAGGAAATCAATAGATACAAGTTCAAAGAGAGCTGATGTCACTATATTGTGCAACGGTGCTTTGACAAACTGTTCAATACCGTCATACATATGAGGCCAGTAAAATCGAGATCTCGCTAGATCAACTACTCGGTCCACTCCAAGGTGTCCCATCTCTACATGAAGTTCCTTTAGCACTAATGGTATGAACTGCTTCGGTAGAACTAATTGCAAGTTAGAGCTGGTTCGGCGCCGCAAGATACCTTGACCGTCAATTTCCAGTTTGTTCCATTCTCTCACTAGAGTGTTAACATCACGGGGATCATGCTTCAGCTGGGTTCCATATGATCTGGCTCCATGAGACTTGTAGTGAATTATTCGGCTAATAACAGTGTCCTTATGCTGAGCCTCCTTAATTTCCTGTGGGCTGAATAACTTCACATTCAGATCCTCCGGTGTAATTTCAGGTGTTGTTGCATCACCAGTCACCGCTGTTATCTATGGGGTTGAGCCTTTGGACTATTCCCTGACCACTTGAATAGTAGCCCCAAAAACGTCCTGAGATACTTCCTCGGTGCAGGTTCTCGTGTAACTGTTCATGTCTAATGGCATCCTTGACAAGACATCTGCATCAACATTCATCTTGCCAGGTCGGTATTTAGTAGTGAAGTTGTAGTCTGCTAATTCTTCCACCCATCTGTGGCCAGTAGCATTCAGTTTGGCTGATGACATAATGTACGTCAGCGGGTTGTTGTCAGTGAATACAACAGACGTCGGAGCATAGAAGATGTAGTCCTTGAATTTGTCAGTGATTGCCCATTTCCAGAGCGAGGAACTCTAGTTTCCCACAAAGGAGATGATAGTTGCGCTCTGCTGGCGTCAGTGTTCTAAAGGCATATACGACAACTCTCAGTTTGCCTCCCTGTTCCTGATACAAAACTGCACCAAGGCCTTCGGACGAAGCGTCGGTATGTAGCACAAATGGCTGCTCGAAATCAGGATAGGCCATTACTCCTGGTTGCATTAGTAGCTCAATAAGGAGATTTAATCGTTCCTGATGTTCTTCGGTCCAATTTATTTGTTGTTTTGATGAGACTTGTCCTCCTGAAGGTGTCTTTCTCCTAGCTTTGGTGACCTGTTTACTCGTGTCTACAGCTGATGACAACAGAGCATACAGTGGTTTCGCTAATCTGGAGAAATCCTTTATGTACTGCCGGTAATAGCTGATGAAGCCGAGGAGTTTGCGTAGAGCACCCTTGGCTTAGTTTCCTTGAGCACCTTCACGGATGCTACATCGGCTGGATCCATTGTATAACCATCAGCTGTGACCACCTTTCCTAAATAACGAACTCTCGGCTTGAAAAGATTACATTTCTTCGCTTTCAGTTTGATACCATGTTCTTGCATACGTTTTATCACCTGTCGCACGTCTTCTACATGTTTCATAAACGTCTTGCTGTAAACCAAGATATCGTCAAGATAGGGAATACATATCTCGTCCCGCAAGCCCTCCAAG
Source organism: Montipora foliosa (assembly GCF_036669935.1). Taxonomy (NCBI): domain Eukaryota; kingdom Metazoa; phylum Cnidaria; class Anthozoa; order Scleractinia; family Acroporidae; genus Montipora; species Montipora foliosa. The sequence continues at coordinate 21,633,867 of NC_090871.1, forward strand.
CAGTTCTCTATATACCTCTGGTAAGCGGCTGGGGCATTTTTCAATCCAAATGGTATGCGGTTCCATTGGTACAGCCCCCAGGGTGTGATGAATGCTGTTAAATTGCGGTGTTCTTCCGCTACGAATACCTCATGATAGGCTTTCCCTTGTTCAAGGACTGAGAAATAAGTGTTACCACTAAGGCTGTTGAGGATATCTTGAATGCGGGGGATGGGTTGTCGATCATCCTGGGTTTTACTGTTCAGCTGACGATAGCCGACACATAGTCTTAGGCTAACTCTTTCTTTCTTACGCAAACCACTGGTGTCGAATATGTTGATTTCGAGTTGCTTATCCAACCATGAGAGATCATGTCCTGCAGGTGCGTCTTCACCTCTCCATACAGGGGCTTTGGTATGGAGTTGTACGTCTTCTGCACTGGTTTGTCGTCCTTGAGGTTAATCTCCGACTCTAATCCTCTAGCACAGCCAATGTCATTGTCATCCACCGCAAAGGCGCCGCACCCCTCTTTAACATTGCTGTCACTATGCCCTGCTGCTCACACGACAAGTGGCTCAGGTCAACTGGTGGGACCCACTGCTCTTGCTCTTGTTCAAGCTTCCCAGGCTCCCGGTTTCCACTAGTATCTTCCACATCTGTAACGCTTCTTGCTGACTCTTCCTCCTTGTGTTCGACCGGTAGTGGTGTAACAGACTACACTAACTGTATTGTGCCCAGATCGGTACGTTTACGTACAGTTGTCCCCCTCTGTGTTTGGTTATGTACTGGGACAAATATTCTACTTGATGACCAGGCTTGAATTATGCTAAGGCACTCCCTCACTTCTAGCCCCTCAGGCCAAGTTTCTTCTTCTTTTAGTTCAAACACCACTGGTAAATCTTCCTCTTATGGTCCAAAAGTCTCTCCTGGGGCTAAATATACATCATGACTTCCAACCCTAAGCACCCCGGTGTCAGCCTCTTGTTCCTTAGTCTGGAGGAAGTTAACAAGTGCTTGCGCCCTGTTCCCTACTACTGACAGAAACGATTCACTCACTACTCGTGTAAGCACATTTGGGGTATCAGAATTGCCTTTCCTCTTTATCACCTCTTCAGTGACATTGAACCCGATGATGAGATACTCTTGCTGATCCTGACTGCCTATGAGTATAGGAAGTTTCAATTGTTCTGACTGTTCAACATCCCCAGACAGCTGAAAGTCCACCTCAATGCAACCATCATATGAGATTTCTGTACCATTCGCAGCCTGAAGATTCAGTTCCTCCCCATCCAGTAATTCACTAACGTCTCTTACTACTTCACCGGGTAGGTGGATCTCTTTCCAGCGCTTTGACATAACACAGACCTGAGCACCAGTATCCCACAGGGCATCCACCGTTTGTCCTTGTAGAACACAGCTTACCATACATCTTCTTCCCACCAACTTTGTTAGTTTTGTACGCTGTCGTGAAGTTAGATGGGATGGGAATGAAATTTTCATTTGGTCGACACTTTCCCTGGACTGTCTCGATTTCACATCTCTGATGACTTTGCAAAGTTTCTTATGTTCCCCTCCAATGCATTCTTTGACACACGTTTGAACAATAGTGGCTGGCCTGACACTGTGAACAGCGTAAGTATTGATTAGCCCATTCTTCCCACTTCCCACAGTTCACACATTGTTGGGACTGTCCCTGCGTCTCCTGGGCTGCTCCCTGTCCCACGGGAGCGACCCCCGGCCGTTTCCCTGAAGGTTTTCTGACCTTTGAACGCATAGCTAGCGGCACTGATAGATGAAGTGCCCATGCTCTCCACATTTATAACAATGGTCACAACGGCACTTTACTCCTTCCCTTTGGCACTTCAGACAACCCCTAGGAAGTGCCCACTCCCGATCTACGAATCTGTACTGGTTTGGACCGGTGTTACGTTGATTCCCCATAGTTTCCCTGATGACAGCAAGCTCCGCTTTCATCTCCCTAACTTCAGTAAGTAGATTAACTTTGACTGGTTTTTCTGGGGTCTTACCCTCCGCCGAGCTTTGGTTCTCGCTAGAAGAGGGCAACTGAGCGACTTGTTGCACAACGCCCTGTCTTGTGGGCTGTTAACGCCGAGTGCCACGTTTTTGCCACCGTTTCATTTCATTGCTAACTGCTACATTCAACTTCTCAAACAGTTCCTCATCTGTCACTTCGGTATTTTGTAGGTAAGGTTTTACTTCCAATTTTATACTGTCACTCCGTAAACCAGTTAGCAATGAGTGTAGGAACATGCACTGGACAAGCTTGGCAACAAGCATAAGGTCAGACCCTGAAAAGATAGAGTCTGTTCAAGACAACACCTCTCCTCAAAATGCTAGTGATGTCAGACGGTTTCTCGGAATGGTCAATCAACTTGCATGATTCATTCCCCACCTGGCAGAGAAAAAAGAACCACTCAGAGATCTCCTTAGTAAGTAGAACCAGTTTCATTGTGGACAAGCACAGCAAGAATCTTTCAATAGACTCAAGGATGAGCTTATCTCAACACCCGTCCTCGCTTATTACGATTCTCAAAAAGCCACCATCTTATCAGCCGATCCATCATCATTTGGCCCTGGCGCTGTACTCCTACAAGAGCAAGACAACAAAGAGAACAAGCCTGTTGCCTACGCGTCAAGATCCATAACCAGTACTGAACAAAGATAAACCCAAATTGAAAATGAGACGCTTATAACTACCTGGGCATGTTAGAAGTTTAATGATTACATCCTGGGCAAGGATATCCTAATTGAAACCGATCATAAAGCACTTGTGCCTCTCTTTGGTTCAAAGACGCTGGATGAACTACCCCCAAGAATTCAAAGATTTCGAATGAGGCTGATGACGTATTCGTTCAAGATGCTATATGTCCCTGGGAAAGAGTTGGTGACTGCAGATACCCTGTCAAGAGCACTCATAGATAAGCAACTTTCGAAAGAAGCTGAAAGTCGCAATGAAAACTATCAAAGCGATCAAAGCGAAAGAAAAATCATAGGAAAATTCTCTGTCTGGTTTTCTTACTTATCTCTTCAAAGTCTTTCTATGACCTGAGCCTTTTTTCAAAGGTCTTATCTTGCATCCTGCAACAAATGTCGCTTGCAATATGTTGGTTCAACGGCAACACAATTCAAAGTTAGATTCCGTAATCATAAATCATCAATGGTAACGAACAAGAAAACCTGTGAAGTCGCGGTACATTATAACAATAGTCCGCATGCCCTTAACGACTTTTCTTTCCAGTGTATCGATCAGGTGTCTACTACCAACTGCACTGAGATTTTGGATAAACTTTTGATCATGAAGGAAGCGTACTGGAGTGCGCAACTTTTCTCATTAGAACCTTTTGGCCTTAACAAAAGGCAAGAATTCCACTCCAGGAACAGAATCACCTACAACCAACCGACCACTTGAGTCGTAATAGTTTGCAAGCTTAACGAACCATATAACTTCACAACTCAATGTAGCACATGAATTCTTTACTTTAATGATAGTTTTAGTTTTCGCTGTTATTACATTGTACCTTTCGGAATAGAATTACTTCTTTTGTTTTGTTTTGTTTTGTTTTGTTTGTAATGA
>NC_090871.1:21654940-21672440 GCF_036669935.1 Montipora foliosa
TCATCTTCAAAGCTACATAGCAACTGCTGAAACAGAGAAAGACTTTGGGATCGAGGTTGCTCCACTGACAACCACAAAATGCTAATTATGCCAGCTGCACTTTTTTGTTTCAGAAACTGACTCCATAAAAAATCTGTGCAAGAGCAATCTCAAATCCTACACAACACTATTGACAGCACTGAAGCACAAACCATTACCTTATAATTACTCTTGAGGAAACGTTTTGTTGATTTGAGTAGGTCCGTTTGCTCTTTCACCCACGTCATGCCTTTTACATCCCCCAGCGTCTCCAAAGCCATAGTCAAGTCATCAAAAGCCTGGGCACCTGTTAATAGTTGATGATCACGACTACTTAGCATCATAATACAGAACAAATAACTAAATATTTTATTTGCCACTCCCCCGTGAGGAGTCCAGTTTTTCGGGTGCGATAAGGAAGGGGTAAAGAAATGTTTTACACAGAACATAACATTACTAAGAACTCCAAGAGGAAGGGGGTCGATCTGTTGGCTATTTATAAGTGTGAAAATCGGGTTTACCGTTAAACAATCTCCAAATACGTCATGAGAAGGACTACATAAGGTCTACATAACAACTAGGCCACGCCTCCTGGATGGAAGCATATTCCCCATGCATAAAGAAGGGAAATGACAAGAAAAGGAGGCAAAAACGTTCGTACTGACCTGTTGCACTGATGTAATCTAGTCCTTGCAGGGACTTGCGAACAGAACACACAGATAAGATTCTCAGCAATGTACTGCGACTTAATGGCGTAAGACCACATTCTTCAGGATATGTTTGGTATTGTGTTGCTATGGATTCTGGTATCATGAGGCGGACGACATTCGGCACTGTTATAACTTCTTTTGACGAAAGCTTTATGCTTTTTTCACCGAATGGCAGGTCCTGAATAATTAGTGGACTTGTAATAAAATCCAGAAAGTGGTCAAGTTTTGCCTGTGGTACTGCCATTCTTGTTTGTCGCTGAGAGACGTCTGGACCTCCTCTGCCGTGGGTAAGGATGTGCTTTCTAGCAACAGTAAAACGATATCTTGATAAGTTGGGTATCCATTTCAACAGGGTGCGGTAAGAGACTTTGTCTGCCATTATGGACAAGACTTGCCGTTTTGTGTCCCATCTATATTAGCGTTTGCGTAGCTCTCCGTCAATGCCTCCATCAACACATTGTCGACATCATCCTCCTCCTCACTTGAGTTTTGAGACTCTAAAGGATTTGAAACAATGGCCTTCCACAAATGTTGCTGCTGATTAGGGGCAATTTCATCGAGGGCGGCAGTAATGGCCCGTCGTGCTTTGCGCACATGGCGACGCCTGGTTCGTTCACTCGCATCCTCCCACTGACTGGTCATAACATTTCTCACTGCACTTATATCTCTACTTCCCAAGAATGCATTTAGCTTGTCGAGAGGTTTATCTGGAGCGCTTTCTGTTGGAGTTCTGGATGTGGAGTCAGCAGTATAGAACCTTGCCGGGGTGCTCTCAGCGATAGGACACCTGAAAGTAGTGGTGCTTGTCTCGTTCTATGACCAAATAAAGGTACTTAGTTACCTACTGCGCTCTTCATACGCTGCGTTGGATTGTACGCTCTTATCTAGCTGCGCAGTGTCTTGTCTCTCCAATTGCCAAATTCAATCTGAAACGACTTATGCCACTTGGGCAGATCTCTTGTCTAGATATAAAATGCGGTTAATGGATAAGATATGGACGAGTTGACCCATAACGGAATTATTAACGGCATTCCCACAAGAGGACAGTAAATGCGTTCAGGCGGATAACTAATATATTTCTGTTGGCTGACCTGTTGTTGCCACTGATTACTGATGATCACTGTTGTGACCTACTTACCAGACTCAAGTTTCCTATCTGTGAAAGCGAGAACTCACTCTACTCCACACTTTCTTGTGGCGCCAACTCCCTCTTAGGTTTCATAGTACAAAGCATTTTTCTGCATTTTGGGCACACCCCTGGAAAACAAGGAAGGGTAATAAATTTGATAATGGATTGCATCTCTCAGTTTTTAATTTAATTCAATAAACCTACTTGACAGGTACACCCCATAATTGAGAACGAAAAATAAATGCTCGCTTCAAGAAATAACGCAACTATAGAACTCAACTTAGTATTAATATTAAAGCAGTACGTTTCAATCTCACCTGATCCCACACGAAGGAAAATACCACTTTCCTTCAGCACGAGCTGCGAGTCGGCTTTACTGAGTCCTCTCTCCGCTCTAGGCTTCTTGAGGACGTCATCACTATGTCTCGATAATATTACGGGTATTCTGCATCTCTCATTGGCTGAACGTCTCCACCCGATACCTAGCGCTCCACGATGTGCAGGACATGTCACCAATTGAGTTATGTTTTCTGGAGTAGAAAAAATGGACGCCCTTGACAAGATTAGGTCCACTTCATTCTCGACGTCACTCAGCGCGAATGCTAATTTATGAGCGCTGATATCCCTATTACAACTAAGCAAAGGAAAACAAGCTACTGATCTATTTCTGTCTTTTGCGTCTAATCCACAGCGCCCCCCTGTAATTTTAAGAAATGAGCAATTACTGTTCATAGTTCCAGAGCACAGTTCTTTACAACTTCAAAGCGCGGCAACTTTAATACTGCCAAAAAGACTTTCTCTTTAAAGATCTTCCCACGCTAATATTAAAAAAGCAAACAAATTTCAAGTCGCGAGCGTGCGTTACGTGAAACCGCAAGCGTGCAGCAATTTGCAGACTTTAGAACTTTTATTCCAAGGTAAAAAAAATACCGCTCAAGAAACTAAAAAAAACCGTCAAAAAACCGAGGAGACGTTTATCGACCTGAGTAGATTACAGGAAATGTTTAATGTATCGATATCGGGAAATTCTTCCAAGGAAGTAATAATTGTTCGCATATCGCTGTGTCACGCAATGAAGTAATTTCCGGAATATCATTTGTTACATTCATAACACTAACAAACAAGCCAAAATGAACATAGAAAATGACGATGCAGACTTACGAAAACTTTTTAAAACCTGTTTTTTTTTTCTTTGGATTACTGGGAAGAAGATGTTTAACTGTCGGCTTTGTATAATGAGTCCGACTTGGCGGGAATTGCATTCTGCATTACCGTGAATACAGGTCAACGGATTTCTACCGAAGTCGCCACAGCCTATTTTTTTGGAATCAGTATTCCTACAAACGCACAAGATGTTTTGCAAAGACACTAAAGAAAGGTATACGGCCGTTTGTTATTACGTGAATTTAGTTCATGCGGTGGGAAAATGTCTGGACCAAAACAGATGTTTACTAAAGCCGCGGTAAATAGAAGATTTTCTTAAACTTTACTTCGGTCGTACGAAGCGTAGATAGAATTACCCTGGACAAATTTGGCACATGTCTTAGAATAACATGTTGTCTCTTTACAGGTGGGATTACAGACAGAGCGAGCTTGTGCCACATGGTTAAAATCCTCCTCATAGTGTTCCCAGAGTAAAATCACATTTTGCGAGGAGGCCAAAAGTACAAAATGCATCTTTAATTTTGACTACTTCCCTCCCAGATCATTTTCAGGACTCAGTTTGCTGTAAAATAGGTTTAAAAGGTCTCTTTAATCAATACATTACAAGAGAGTTTCAATACCTTTATTCCCTGTTCGCATGCGGTACAAATTTTGGGAGCTACCAATTTGGCTTCGATTTTGTGCGTAATCGAGGCCGCTAACAGCCTGAATAGATTTTCGACCTTTTTTTCAAAATTCAGGCGGTAATTCAAAAAACAAACGATATCACATTTGTTTAGACAGTGATACCCATCAACAAACCAAATCTTAGCAAAAAATAAATTTTGGCTGTGACCGCCGGTTGCTGGATATTTCCAGACATTCGCTTTAAGGTGCAATGTACCCCTGGGAAGGATGGGAAATTAGCCCTAGGCTTCTCCTAGGCAGGATTCGAACATACGACCGCCCTAACACCGGCCGGATGCCCCTACCCATTGAGCTACTAGATCTCCTTGAGTTCTAGGTAGTTTATCTAGGTCCTGAATGGACAATTTGTCTCGCTTGTCGGCGGGACATACTATTGCGCCTTAAAGAGGCTATGTCACGGCAGTGCAGTTCATTTTGTGTACTTTTAACAATTACTCACTCCTACTCGCTACGCAACTTAACGTTAACCCAGAAATTACTTTTAAACGACACAAATTAAAGCTTCGTGACAAAAAAAATGTATGTCGTTCACACAGCATTTCTGTTACAAACAACAGAGATAAACTTTGAAAGACTGCCAGGCTGAATAGTTTTCAAGACCTCAATTGAAATCCATTTTTAAACTACTTTAATTTTGCCCATCCCTGACTCCTTCTGTTTTTGCTGTTCAAGCTATTCAAACTTTTCTTCAACGTTTAAAGTAGTTGTTTTCAGTTTGTTACACATGATTTGGTTGCCAGCTCCCAATAGCTGAATCTGGCTTTATTCGTAACACAGCCCCTTTAAATATCAATAGTCGTATTTGAAAACTTGTAGGTATACTTTCTAGAGCCAGCGGGACACATTGTCCATTCAGGACCTAGAAAAACTACCGAACTCCAGTGGAGTTCTAATATCTCAATGGGTAGAGCATCCAAGCGGTGTTACGGAGATCGTTGGTGCGAATCCGGCAGAAGACTCTGATTTTTTATTTGTCCTTTTGCCCTTTGCCAAGCAACTAGTTTTCCATCTAATAAATTTATCTTGAGCCTTTTATAAACGGGATTGAAAAAAGGCGCTCGAGAAATAGCTCATTCATACCGAGTCTCATGACATGTGCAACACAGGACCTTTACACCTGACTTTAAATACACAAAAGACCTAAATAAAACGAAAAAAAGTAGAATGCAAACAGAACTTATTGATAGTTGCCTTAATTTCGCCCATGTGCTCAAATGACATTCGTATTGCACTGGTTCGTTATATCACACCACAGGACTGTATTATAAACTCAAAGCTAGTAAGATGATTATTACTTGACGCTCAAAACTCAACTCTCTCAAAAAAAGTAAAAAAACACGACGGGTTCTTAGTGGAGACACTATGTCGAGACGATTACAGAAATAAATCTAAACTTCCGCCTCTTCTAATAAGCAAAGTTTTGTTATTGGTCTTTTGAATTCTCCATTTCGAGTAGGGACGGTAACCGCACAGACTCTTCCATCTTGTCCAGGATGAGTAGACACGACCCTGCCCAACGGCCAAATGCCACGTTGCTGATTCGGTTCAGATACAAGTACAACTTCTCCCACTTTCAGATTCTGTGTGTTCTCTTTCCACCTCTTCCTCTCTGTCAGGCTATTAAGATACTCTTTGGTGAAACGTCTCCAGAAGAAATTTGCTCGGGCTTGGGACTGCAGCCACAGCTTTGTGGAGTTAACCTCTCTACCAGTAACAACGGCATCTTCATAACTCGGGTTTTTCACGCAGAAGCAATAAGTGATTTGGAAGGTGAGTGCTTCAATATCTCCTGCGTCAGAAGATACATGGGTGATTGGTCGACTGTTGAGAATTCCATGTGTCTCAACCAGAGAGGCCCTCAGTGCTTCTTTATGGACGACTCTATCTTTCGGCACCGCTTTCAGCGTTTTCTTCGTGTACTGTACGACTCTTTCCCACGCACTACCAAAGTGTGGAGCACTCGGTGGCTGAAAGTTTTAATCAATCTCTTTTGGTGCACAAAAGTTCTGTATTCTCTGCTCATCCAGTTGCTTGAGACATTTTCGCAACTCGTTGTTGGCTCAAACAAAGTTTGTACCATTATCACTGAACATTTTTTGAGGTCGTCCAGAGGGCGTCGTGCTATGAATCTTTTCAATGCCATAATGAAATGATCTGTTGAAAGATCATCGACCAACTCAAGATGGCAAGCTCTTGTACTCATGCAAACAAACAGCCATAAACTTTGATCTCGCTACGCTTCTCATTAACTAGCATTGGTCCAAAAAGTCAACTCCAGGAGGGTTGTCCAATACACACGAACTTAGTCGGGTCGACTTTTTGGTGAAGACGACCCGTCAAGCGGAAGTCGGGTCGTGGTGTTGGCGGAAGTAAAGTAACAGTAAGTTGCTATTTGAAAGAAGGTTCGAGGAACATTCTGAAAATGGTGACGGTTCGTGACGACCCGTCTAGTCCAAGACGAGCCGTCATGTGAAAAGTCAACCCGACTTTTGGAAATGTCAGGTGGTGAGGGACTTAGAAAAAAATCGTGTAATTGTGAAGATACTGGAGGCGGTGAGGCCGGCTGAAAATGTTGACGGGTCGTGACGACCCGTCTAGTTCGTGACGAACCGTCACGTGAAAAGTCGACCCGACTTTTGGAAATGTCAGGTCGCCTTTTAGAGCGGTAAGCTTGTCAATTGACATGTGATATTGCGTAGTGTAATTGTTAAGAAATGTCCAATGTCAGTTTGAGGGATGGAAATTAGTGTAGACCTGTTCGTTATAACCTCTCGTACTTGTGTTGTTTGCCCCCTCACAAGTTTGTTGCTAATTTGCATGGTAATAGCAAATCCAACATGGCGGCCATCGTGAATGGGGTCTATTGCGTTTATAACTGCGAGGATCATAGCTTCACTTGATTTCATATCCGCAGTTCATATATGATCCATTTCATATATCATTTCATCAGTAACATTTACATTTACATGTATTGGGTCGGTAAGAACCGTTCGGTTATCACACCAACCATAAAAAAACAAATATCAATATATAAAATGATGATTTAAAAATTTAAATAAAGAAAACTATATTAAACTAAATATAACTATTATTTAATAAAAGCTGTTAACCTACATTTGAAGGTTTCTAAGGAGGAGGATGAAACAATAGCCTCAGGGAGGCAGTTCCAGTCCGTTATAGTTTTTGGAAAAGACGAAAATTTAAAAACGTCTTTATTTGCATATGGCACGCGAAATTTAAATTGATGGGTTCCTCTCGTGCGACTCTCAGGATGTTGAATCAAATATTTTCGGGTATCGATATCAATAAGACCATGAGTTAGTTTATACATAAGCGTTAATCTAGCCTGCCTTCTTCTCGTTTCCAGCGTGGCCCACCCTAAGTCTTTAATCATGTCCGTAACACTAGCATATCTATCATAATTCTGTGAGCAAAACCGTGCTGCTTTACGTTGAACCATTTCCAGAGCACTGATATCTTTCTTTAAAAACGGGTCCCAAGCCGCACTTGCATATTCCAGCTTCGGTCGTACTAGGGATGTATATGCAATTTCTTTTACTTTCTTTGGGCAATTCCAAAGGTTGCGTTGTATTGTACCCAGTGATTTGCTTGCTTTAGCTGCTGTTATAGAAACATGGGCTGACCACTTGAGCTTGTTACTGATGGTGACCCCAAGGTATGGGAAGGTATCAACCTGTTCCAGCTCTATACCACAGAAGACATATTTTCTCTGGGGTGGGTTTTTCTTATGTGAGATGGTAACAATTTTACATTTGGAAGGATTGAACTCCATTTGCCAGTGATACTGCCAGGATTCTAACCTGCGTAGGTCAGCTTGAAGAAGGTCACAGTCCGCATCGCTAGCGACAATGCCGTAAAGTAAAGCATCGTCCGCAAAGAGCCTAACTGATGATTGCACGGTATCTGGTAAGTCGTTTATGTATAATAAAAAAAGCAAAGGACTGAGGACCGAGGACTGTACCCTGGGGTACGCCAGAAGTCACCGGACATTGACTTGATGTCTGGCCTTCACAAACAACTGATTGAAAACGTTGCGTAAGAAACGACTCTAACCAGTTTAGGAGCGAGCCTTGGATTCCATAGTACTGCAGCTTCCTTAGGAGTCGCCTATGAGGGACCTTATCGAAAGCTTTGGCGAAGTCCAAAACGGCCGCATGGATAGATGAGCTCTGGATAGTCTTTGCCATGTCGTGTAAGGTAAGAATTAGCTGCATCTCTGTGGATCTCTTTGCCCTAAAACCACGCTGACAGTCAGTTAAGATGTTATGGTGGTTTAGATGTTTCATAATAAAGCTGTGGACGATATGCTCGAGGATCTTCGTTACAACACAAGTAAGGGAAATAGATCTATAATTAGCAGAGTCGGATTTCTTTCCCTTTTTAAAAACTGCACACACATTTGCCTCCTTCCACCTGCGGGGTACAGTGCCACTGTCTATCGAGTCTTGAAAGACGTCAGTCAGTATTGGAGCAATGTCTGTAGCAAACGTTTTAAGAAACCAGGGTGGAAGCTGGTCTGGACCACTGGCCTTGTTTGGATTTAATGAAGACGGCTGTTTTAAGACTCCTTGCTCTGAAATAATTAAAGACCCCAACCCAGGAGTAGGATCAGAGCCCATTTCTGGAATATTTTCAAGGTCCTCCTTAGTAAACACACTTGAAATTGGCTGTTTAAAATTTCTGATTTAAGACGACCATCACTTATGACTTTGCCATCGACTTCAAAATCTGCTATCCCTGGATTTTCCTGTTTAAGCCGCTTTACGTATAGCCTGCGAACGCAAACGTATTTCCGGCGGTCGTTTCTCTCCCCCGAAAAGTAACGTCTGCGAAACCGAGCTGCAAAACGATTTCTGTGACGTAAGAATTATTCACCAATCAGCGTTTAGCTCTAAAAAATCCAGAACTAACTCGCAGGATTCGTGCGCGGTATAACCACGTATTCTCGTGGAGAAAAAATGGCGGACACACTGGAAGAAGCGTTCAACGACGCGTTCAACCAGGTTTGCAATGTTTTTGGAGTTGACAGTTTGAATACGCACCAGGAGGAGTCCATCAAATACATTGTTTAAGAGAAGAAGGATATTTTTGTAAATCTTCCAACGGGTTTTGGAAAGTCGTTGATTTACCACGCTTTGCCGTTGGTTTACTCGTGCTTGCAGTCAACTGACGAGAATATTAAATATCATCGTCGTGATTTCTCCGCTTAACAGCCTGATAAAAGATGTTGCGGCTAAATTCCCTGGGAATCACTGCCGTATCTTTGGCTGAAATAGCCACCGTAAAACAAACGAAAGAAGTAAAGAATGGGGAATATTCAATGGTCTTCGGATCACCTGAACTATGGCTTGGATACGAAACATGGAGGAAAATGGCAATGAGCGAGTTGTACCGGAAATCTGTCAGAGCAGTTACTGTCGACGAGGCTCATGTTATTTGTCACTGATAAGTGTTAAAGTCTCTAGTACGTCTCCGTGCAGTCCCCCATTCTCGTAAATCAGTTGCAGCTGTTCTGATGCATGACATATCTAGCAATTTATCGACTCCAAATAATGCTGATTTATTGATTTCTTAAGCAAGCATTTATTCATATAAAACAAAATCATCTTCTAGAGGTGACTATTTTGTTAAACCCTCAAGAATTGACAAACAAATTAAATCATTTTCAATATATGGTGTAAAAATTTGGAATAGTTTACCTCGTGAAATTCGCCATCTATCCAAAAACAATTTTAAAATTAAAAACCACAGTATCCTACTCCAAAGACTTTCAGAAGAAAATGACTGTATTGATTTATCTGTCTTAATAACAAAAATACTTAATAATCTGGCTTCTGATATTTGCACTTTCTATTGATTTTAGATATTTACTTGTTTTATTTGACTGCATGCTTTGTACACTAGTTATTTGTATACCTGTTCGTTCTAAAATGTCTTGTCGGTGAAACACAACTGAATACCGTAGCTTTCTCTACTTGTTCTCTCTTTTATACACGTGTAACCACTGCTCGCCTCGACTAGCTTTTGTTAACTACGATCAGTGCAGATTGAACATGTATCATATAATAATGAAATTCTACAATAAACAATTGATATAAGCTACATGTAACTTGATCAATGATGCGTAATGTCTTGCAATTGTCTTTCGCCATCCTTTTTACACGAAGGGAAACACTACCGCCAAAATATCCCCTAATTTCTTCGCTAATTTCGTCAACCTTTTGCAGGGAATCATTGAATCGCACAATACGATTGTAGCACTGCGTGCGACAAATGGCCAGCTTTCCACAGTCGACGTAAACAGAAAGATCAACGTTTATGGCACGATATACCAAAGAACATATGTCAACATTGCTTTTACCAAACACACGTATCTTCTCCTTAGCCGCCGAGAAATTCCCTCTACAAAAAATGCAGCATTCACAATCGTGAGATCTCTTCTTGGGAGTTTCGTTCATGGTTGTTTATATCACTCATAATCACGCTCCACAACTGAGAATCTTACTTGTATGGCTTGTATTTCAGACACGCAATTGCGCGAAGTCGCGCAAGAGTAACTCGAGCTTGCTTCTATCATACAATTTGATTGGTCAAAAACCTAACAAAAGATCTTACGTCACGGAAATCGTTTTGCAGCTCGGTTTCGCAGACGTTACTTTTCGGGGGAGAGAAACGACCGCCGGAAATACGTCTGCGTTCGCAGGCTACTTTACGTAGGACCAAAAACGGGTTGGGTTGACCTTGATTGCCTCACTGAGGTGGCCACTTATATACTCCTCTCTTGCCAACTTAAGATTCTTGTGCATGTGTTTCCTGGCGGCAAAAAACTTATTCCAATGATTTTCAGATCCTGTTTTCTTTGCCTTGTTATATAGTCTTTGTATTGCCCTGGATTGTCGTCGAAGCGAGCGATTGAACCAAGGTAAATTGTATCTTGAACTTGTCATCTTATACGGGATACAAGAGTCCATAATGTTGCGAACACTGTTTTCAAAATCATTCCACTTCGCTTCCACCGAGTTGTTATCATACTGAGTGTTGAGCTTTTCAGCAAGTGTTTTTAATTTCAATTTAATACGCTCGTTGTCAAGCCGCTTTCTGATGTAAATTTTCCGCTTGACATGCCGTTTTTTGTGGCAGGATAGCTTCAGGGTAAACAACACTATGTCATGATCGCTAATTCCTGGTTCTACACTTACATTACAAATGATATCTGGGCTATTTGATAAGACAAGGTCTAAGGTCTTACTTGAGTTGCCTTGCCGCCTAGTTGGTTCCTTTACGAACTGCATTAAATTATATTCTTGAGTCAGCTCAATCAATTTCCTGGAAGAAGAAGAAGGATTTGTTGGAACCTCGAGATTATCCCATGAGATATTTGGAGCATTAAAATCGCCCGCGACAATCATATCATGTTTGTGGAGTTTATCACCTAGTTTGAGCAGAGAGGCGTCCAGTTCATCCAGACTTTTAACATCGTGGGAATGTGGTCGATAAAAGGATGCAAGAAAGAGTGATTTAGACCGCCTTCCAGCCGTTTGGCATTGGCTCCATATGATTTCGCAATCTGTGTCCAGATCAACACGATGCGTAGCTATGATATCACCTTTTATTGCTTGGAAAACACCACCACCGGTTTGACCTTCGGCTCTGTCCTTTCTAAATACAGTATAACCTTCCGGGAAGATCTCCGAGCTTGTAATTTCTGGGTTTAACCAAGACTCATTGCCAAGAATTACATCGGGTTTGTGTACATCAATTACAGCTGCGATGTCTGCAATCTTGTTCTTTAAGCTCCGGCAATTTATGACCAGACATGTCAATTTCCTTGGTTTAGAGTTTGGTTTAAAATGGCGCGACGCCTTTGTCGACGTTTGTTTACAATTTGCTTGTACTGGAGGAACTTCGGCGTCGCAACTATTTAGTTGGTCAAAACTATTTGACGAGCACAAGGAATGCAATGAATTATCGAAAAAAGAGTCTGAGAAATTAGGCAATCCGCAGAGAGGGCAAATCCAGGAGCAGGACGAGTTTACTAGGATCTCGTACATCTCATGCGATAAGTCGCAACAATCAGACCTCACGTGAAACCATTGCTCGCACTCGTCGCACTGAATCCCCATTTGGTTTGACTTTACAGGCTTCGAACATATACCACTGACCAGGGTTTACTTCAATATCTCCTCCCAGTAAGAGCAATAAGTGGAAAAACACTGAAGAACCACGTTGGTAATTATTATCAATAGACTTTTTCCTCCTCGCTCGTACGAAGCATTGCCAAACGGCTCCAACACGATGAAAATCATCATTTTTCGCCGGAGTCTTGCCAATAAAATAGCTAGATATTCTTTGTGGCCTTAGTAGCTTTCCTTCGTTAAAATCCAACCATTTAGTCATCAAAAGTACACCCAAAGCTGCGAATAAAGCAGGAGCGAAAAAACGCGTGGCAGCCATTATACAAATTTCTGAAGAGCATGTTGTCAGGGTATCAAGGACACATATTCGCAACATTTGTGAATGCTGGTTATAATTTTCTACGCGTATATCGATATTTTAGTCGCTACTCTTTGAGAACGAAGCATACAACATTTTTGAGCAGCACAGCCTCCTTTGTTCATCGAAGTTTTTCTTTCTCTCACCACCTGACACTTCCAAAAGTCGGGTCGACTTTTCAAATGACGGGTCGTCACGACCTGGTCGGTTCGTCACGATCCGTCGAGATATTTAAAGCTGCCCCAGGCAGTTTGACTTCCGGCAGTAAATCTTACTTCCTTTTTAAACTTCACGACCCGATCGACATCCGGTGAGTCGGGCCGTCAACAGCAATTGACGACCCGACTCAGTTCATGTATATTGGACATGTGTGACTCCAGTGTTCCAGAATCCTACTTTCCTACTTCAGGTCTACATTCAGGTAGGTTTCCCATTTTCTGCTCAAGGGGCTTCACTGACTGGCGGTAACAATAATTGCACTTAAACATTGCACTACGAACAGCCTGTCGACCATGCATGATCCAATACTCTTGTCTAATTTGATTCAACAGGTACTCTGTCGGCGGATGGTAAAAAGAACGATGCATTTCATCAATGATTAGCTGTGCAAGCTCATGACCTGAGTCAATGATCTTGGGTTGTTGGCACGGTATGGTATGGCCTGGGGTTTCTGTAGCCTTCCACTTACAACCAAATATTCATCTTCCAATCTCGGGTCAAGGGCCTTGATTCTGTTCCGTTTATGGATCTCTCGACCCTTCTCTAAGAGCTCCACCTCCTCGCCAAATGATTCAGCTTGTGTGCCCTCTTCACTAGGTAATTCTGATGAGCAGATCTCAGCTCCGGTACTGTAAGTGGTCCAGTCAGACGCTCTTCCTTCTTTGTTCTCGTGTTGTTTAAAAACCTTTTCACGTATGCAACAACACTTCTCATTCTCGCCAGTGATGAATATCTCTTCCAGCCCAACAAGACTTCACACTCGTGCAATACTCCAACCCATCTTGCTTTTCTTTCACCCTCTTCAAATTCTCTTTGAGGTACCTCAATCTTACTCTCTGGCCGAACATTAACTGACATATATAGAAACTCAGGTCCACGATAGAAGTGGTGACTCATGTTGAGCTGAGCTGGGCGTAATCCTCGGGTGATGTCATCAGCAGGGTTGTACTCTGTCGGAACATATTTCCAGTAAACCGTGCCCGCCCTTAGTGTGGACTCCAGCTCACTCATAATTTTGTGAATCTCAGACACCCGGTTGCCCACGAACGTTTTGTAATTGGAACTGGTCTGGCCTATCCAATGTAGAACTGTAGTAGAATCACTCAAAAAGGTTATCTTCTCTATCTACATCGTCAACTCCGTTGCTAGAGTCTCAGCTAGACGTGCTGCTAAAAGCGCTCCCATGAGCTCGAGCCTGCAGATCGACTGAATCTTCAGGGATGCAACTCGTCCTTTCCCACCTACCAGTCTACATTCCACGGTGGTATCCTCAAATTCTCGCCTCAAATAAGCGCATGCACCATAGGCATCCTTACTAGAATCACAAAACACGCGTAAGGAGTTTTCTCTCACACCTTTACTTTGACCAAGGAAGGCTCTGGGAATCTTGATCTCATCAAGTGCTGCTGCTTCACTGTGCCACTCGCGCCATTCTCGAAGATCAGCTTCCCTCAAGCCGTCATCCCAGCTATACTTCATGTGATTTAAATTCTGCAAGATGATCTTACTTCTAATTGTAAAAGGGAGCACGAACACTAGAGGATTCCAAACTGAGAACGCTTGGCCAAGTATTTTCCTCCTCATAGTGCCAGCATCTCCACTTAACCCAATAAACTCCAACATATCTTCCTCACCATCCCATATGATACCTAAAGCTCTGTCTGTCGGCAGCTTATTCTCACTCAACCCAAGGAATCGTGGAGATCTGTCCTGCGCTAGGATAGTTTGCAAAACTTCTTCGTCATTTGTCATCCACTTGTGAAGGCGGAACCCCCCACGACGCAGCAACTCAGTCATTTGCTTGCGCATCTTAATCGCTTTTTCTCGCGAGTTAGTAGATGGCAGGCCATCATTCATGTAGAAATGATTGAAAATACAATACATACTTAATTGACCGCTCCGCATAGGGGCTTTTCAGGGCCAATGAAACAATCAACGGAACAACAGAACACAACAACAACAACTGTTAAGAATCCCAACTGGCCGGAGGCAAACCAGTTGGCTATTTACAAGTGCAGCGGGGAAGTTGAACCAGGGACTACCAGGAACAAATTCATTGAGTGGTCAGAGCGGGTCTTGAACCCGGGATCTCCGGATCTCAAGGCAATCGCCCTAACCCCTGGGCCACACTGCCTCCATACAGAGGAACCGAGAGTGTACCAGTTCGAAAAAACAGAGTTTGGAGAAGTTTCAGCGCCATCCAGAGCGAACTAAACAATGAGGCGCAAGGCAGATGAGAAAGGGGGAGATCTTCCCTTGGGTGTAAAACGGCTTTTACACCCAAGGGAAGATCTCCCCCTTTCTCATCTGCCTTGCGCCTCATTGTTTAGTTCGCTCTGGATGGCGCTGAAACTTCTCCAAACACTGTTTTTTCGAACTGGTACACTCTCGGTTCCTCTTCTGCTGATCCTCTCCATAAGAACGTCATCGACGGTTTATCTCAATCTGGTAGGCGAAGCATATGGTACATCTCCTTCACATCCGCAGCCATGGAAATTCTTCCTCACAGAATCTGAGCAGAATTCCAAACAAGGAAGAAATACGGTTTGGTCCCGTGAAAATATTATCGTTCAGACTTTGGCCCATAAATTTCACTGATGCATCATACACTCGTCTAAGGCAAACGAGTTTCTTGGGGTTGATGACATACCGATGTGGTAAGTACTAAATCACTTTGCTTTCGCTCAGCTTCGCTAAGTTTCTTGACGTAGCCCTTCTCAACACCATCCCTGATGGACTCTGCATATTTCTGCTTCATCTATGGGTTATTCTCAAACTTCTTCTCCAAGGATTTTAACCGTCGCTCAGCCATATCATAGTTGTTCGGTAGAATTGGATGCTCCTCTCTCCACAACAGTCCAGACACGTATGCATCTTCTCCCTCAATCTTCACTGTTGTCCGCTGCATGAGAGCAAGTGCTCGCTTTTCCTCGATTGAACGGGTTGGATTTTTCTACCTTCAACACTCCCAAGGTTTCAATTTCTGCCTGAGAAACGCCCAGCCGTCTTAAATCTTCATCCTCATCTACACATCTTTCATACACCTTGAATATGCATTGTAAGGCGATGACACTTTCTGATCACCTGGCAACCAGTTTGTTACTGCCCAGCCAAGTGGGGTCTCAACACCATAAGGTACTCTATTGTCGCCTGAATATTCAGAGGACTTCACAATTCTTTTAGGTAGAATTAGGTTTGAGTTGTTAGTTCCAATTAATAAGCTTCACTGGGCCCGGATCGGTGTTAGCAGTATCTAAGCCTTTCAGGTGGCTAGACTGGTACTTGATTTTTGACCACTTCAGCCTCTGATAGGGACCAGTCAGGTTTGGCACTGTCTTCCCGTCTACTAATAGGTACCTGACTTCCTCTTTCCCAACTCGCTCAACATGACACTTCTTGATATGTTTAGAAGTGATCACTCTCTAAGAATTGACGCCCTGAATTTCAAGATCCATCTCTTTGCCTTTGAGTCCCAATGTCCCCGGCAAGCTCTCATTCATAAGGATAGTATTACAACCCGAGTCACGCAGGGCCATTACCCGCTGTTCACCGTTCTCCCCAAACACAACCACCGGTAATACCTCAACTAAAGCACTACCACCAGCTTCACAACCTGAACAAACAGAATAACTATACTGCTGATGCACCTCCAGCATCCGGCTTGAGGTAACCTCACTGTCCTAAGGAGTAGTCACTGGTTTCCTCCTCTCATATTTCCTCGGCTATTTTTAGCTCAAGTGCGAGCTTCTCATCTCGTAATTTCTTTCTCGAAATTAAACTCTTACTTGACTTGGATGGTGCCATAGACTCTTTGGACGTAAATAAGAGCGGTGTTTGTCGACGAATTTCCAACGGGTTAAATACACAAGATGAAGGTTGTCGTTGTTGACACTTCGCGTACAATTACTGTAAAGACGTTTGGCTCCTGTCTTCACATTACTCACAAGACTCGCCGTATTTCCACAAGAATTAACTCCACATCCGGCTCGAAAGGGACCAAAAATGTGCTCAAATGACATTCTTATCGCACTGGTTCGTTATATCACACCACGGGACTGTATTATAAACTCAAGGCTAGATGGTTATCACTTGACGCTCAAAACTCAACTCGCTCAAAAAAAAAAAAAAGAGCAAGTGTTCTTATGACGTCATGAAAGAGCGGAAGGCATAACCCACCTACGACATATGGTACCTATTATTTGTTTGGTATGCACTCTCAGTCACTCCTTGCAATGCTAAGCGTGGCAAGACAGGCAATGCGATGCCCTCGACTATAAAAAAGATATTCGTTTCCCTTGTTTGCTGTGAAAATTAAAGATGTTTGTTGGAAGGTCATGGAAATTTTTCCCGCAAAGCTACCAGATATTAAAATTGTGTTGACTTGGCAGCTGGGTAATTTTTCAGCGACATTTTACCACTTGTCAATATATACTAAGTTTTTCCGCTTTATTGCTGATCTCTATTATAAATGATAGGTCTTTAGCTAGACACTAAACGTAGTCGATCTGGTTATATCCTTCCTAAAAACTGAGTCACGTTGTTTTAACTGTATTCCCGTTTAGCTATCTTCTTGGAGGCAAAATTAGCACCATCAATTTTAAGGAATACTGCGTTGCCCACCTGTGAGTACCTTAAACGTTAATTTTTTTTTGTAGCAGTAGTAAACAATTTAATGTAGTCTGGTTGGTACTTCCCCATGAGACCGTGCAGTACGACAGATGTGAATAAATAAACTATAATATAACCATTTTAAAATATTCAAGGTAAGATAGGAACGAACTTTGTGAATAATCCTAACATATTTAGCAACTTTCCGTGAAAGTTAGTCAATATGAGAATTCCACTGCCAGTCTTGGTCAATAAGTACCCCCAAACATTTCAGTGTGGTAGTTCCTACATTAAGATCAATATCGGGGGTGGAAGCTGAACAATGAATAATGAATAACGACATTAAATGAAATTTGAATAATTAATATTTGGGTTTGGAAAATCAGGACTAATTAATAACACAGCCATGTCAGTGGAATAATGAATACAACATTTATACGATGAAATTTTT
>NC_090871.1:21682440-21707440 GCF_036669935.1 Montipora foliosa
TATTTCGGGATCACCTCTACATTTTTCTGTACAGAACATATAAAAAGTAGAGTCCAGAGTCCAGAGTCCAGTCCAGTCTAGAGTCCAGTCCTGCTTTTATCCTATGACGTTAAAATTTAATCACTTTGTTGGTTGTCAGTTAAGATTTACGATCTCTGTCGGTTGTCGATAAATCTCAGTTTATGAGTAAAAATGCAAGGTAATTATTCATGTTCGTTATGTTATGCGCTCACTTTAAACTGTATACAAAGTGTAAAAGCTAAAATAATTCATTTATTCGAGTGCACTTGGACCGCATGATAAGTCTGGTTTGTTTACGAAATGTGATCCTTTTAATCACCTTTGTTAACAAATACCGATAAATAAGACACTTTCGAAAATACCATAATTTTCTTTGTTTGTCCCTCCAAATTTTGCATAAGCATTGTTGTTGTTTTCTCTTGGGATTTAAAATGGTCCCGAGAGAACTGGAAACAATGCTTATGCAAAATTTGGAGGGACAAACAAGGAGTCTTATGATATTTTCGAAAGTGGCCTATTGCATTAATTCTACATGTGGATTTGTTTTCCTGCCGATTACAGGGCATCGAAGTAATCAAAAGGCAATTAGACCATTATCTTTCTTGAAGTAATCACCACCCAATAAATGGTCTCGAGCGTCATAATGACAACTGTCAGTACTACTTAGACTACTTACCGTCACAAGTCGAAACGCACAAATGCACGAACAGCCCTGCCGGGTTGTGTAACACACGCTCTGTCGGCAAGCTTTGTATCCTCTTCCTAATCTGTGTCATTCTCATCATCAACTTGTTCTTGTCTGTGATCTTCAAACACCTCAGTAACATCCCCGTCGTCCACAAATTGTTTGCTAACAACGCACATTCGCTAATGATACCCTATTTTTTTCCTCATGGAATCGAAGCCTCTCTTCAGACTTGTTACTTGTGAGTTAAACAGCGTAGACAGGCGGTGGCAAGGCCCCAGATTTACCTTTTGTGGTCTCGCTCCTAACAGTCTGTTGGCGTACTGGCCTATAACTCTCTAACCACTCTTTAATCCGTTCTTCCATAAATGGTGTTATGTCCTCACTTGGTAAAGGTGCCATCTATAGGTGCTGTAGGAAAAAGGCACATGGCAAATTGAGGGACAGGAGAGTACGACCTGTTTTTGTTGTAGTACTTTGCTGCCCATCTAGATGTACACTTCGCTTTAGAGATTCCTTGACGATTGTCCCAAAATCCTGCGCATGCCGAAGAACAGAGAGTGTCTCACACAGCGTGCACGTTTTCCACTTGTGTTGTAAGCAACGGTAGGATATCATCTACATATTTGGCGGTTAATTGTCGTATAGCCTGTGTATCCCTTTTTAAAGCAAAGACACAGATCTTTGCGTCTTCCGTAGCCCGTTCCAGGCTCCCAGATAGTCGAAAAAACGAAAACAACTGCATGGGAAAAGCGAGTTGGGGATTGGGTCGAGGCGAGGATGGGGGAGCCTGTAAGCATCTCTTAAAATTCTTCATTCCGGTATACCAGCTCCTGGTATACCGAGCTGGTATACCCTCTGATTGGTCAATTTTGACAGTTTACATCAACACTTAAGGAGGCTCGTAAGGGTTTTTTTTCGTTGCTGTGGTGTTTCTGATACGATGAAAGAGACCGAAGAAGGATACTTCATAGTGTAGGCAAACTGTAAATATCTTTAATTTGCAACTCTATTGTTGGGTAATACGTTAAGGGACTGGTCAAAAAGTATAGGGGGGAAGGGGGGGGCGGAGCAGAGAGGGGGTGGGTCACGAGGTTTTGAGCCTTGTGCAAGGGGTGGGTCGTGCAATTTTCAGCTACCCTTAGGGGGTGGGTCACCCTATTTTATAACATAGACGGGCACACATTTAAGTCTTCATACTAACGGGACAGTTGACCACACTGTCTTGATATATAAAACAGCCAGCTGAAATTTCTGCTAAAAATACTCTCAAATCTGTTGTGTCCTTTTTAAAATGCAATTTTAATAAAATGTACGATTTTTGTTTGTACATTTCATTGCTGTTTAAAATTCTAATGCCTTAGTATGGTCTCCTACGTTGTAACTTGTTACATATATTCTTGAAACAAAGCAAACAAAGAAACACGAGGTCCTATTTCTTTTCATAACAATAGGTATCAATATTATGACGGTTTGTAAAATGGAAAAAACAAACGAACTAACAAAACATTCTGAATAGATACATGTAACACTGCCATGTAAAAGTTTCTGGTATTTTGTGATAAGCTGAACGTAGTGTCAGCTCACATTCAGTTGTCAGCAGCCATACAAAGTGTCTCCACTAGAAAAGATGCAAGTGGCTCTGAAGCAAACAGCAGCTCAGAAGCAAGTGAAGAGAGTAGTGAGGACTATGTTGTGCAGGAATTTGGGAGTGATTCCTCCGAGGATGATGAAGATGACAATATACCTCTTGCAAAACTAGCATCCAACAATTGCGATGACAGTGACAGTGACAATGTTCCATTAAGTGCGCTCACCAAACACAGTATTTAATGTATTAATTTCCTTATCAAGCGAGGCAAGAGGCTAGACATTTATGATTTTGTCATGCACAGAACAGGTTTTATTGGGTTTTTAAGAGGAAACCAATAATGCATGTTTTAATATTAGGGGGTGGGTCATGTAATTTCCAACCTTGCTTTAGGGGTGGGTCAGTCATTTTTGTGCCGAAGGGAGGGGCTGGGCCATGTGTTTTTTATCAACCACATTTCCAAATGCTCCGGCCCACCCCCCCCCCCCCCCCTCCCCTTACACTTTTTTACCAGTCCCTAAGGGGTTTTATGACGCCATGTGGATTACCATGGCAACACGCCAGGTCATCTCAAAAAGGTCCTCTAAATTTCATCTTTTGAAAATTATCTGAAAAGCAAAGTCGGTGACCTACCGGTACGCGCAATTTTACACTTATTTCCACTTCCGTTTAGTTTGGTTCTTAGTTTTGATAGAAATTTGATTCAATCAGCTGACGCGTGTTTCTTAGTTATGGCGTGAGTAGGTTACGCGCGTGTGCAGCCAAAAACCCTTTCGATCATTTCGATTCACGCGCGGAGCTTACGCGTAGCACAAAAGAAAGGCGTCAACTCTGTCGCCGAGTGTCTTAAAGTTTTCCCAAACGTACAAGCGCTCAGATTCGAGCAAATGTTGTGCCTGTTGAACTTAACTCGAGAAAAAGATCCGTTTGCAATGCTTCCATCCGGTTTTGGAAAAAGCATAAATTTTGAGTTACTTCCGCGCGTTGTGAAAGCGCTTCAATGTTGTGATACGACATCACTGCGCACCGCTTATAATATAGCATCACCAGGTACGATACATAGTTCGAATTTTATCACACACACAACTATTATGTCCCCTGCACGCCACAATTGTTAGCATTCGACGGCGCTCTCTGATAACTCTGACGAACGACAAAAAATACAATATCAGCTTTATAGGACGTTTTCAACCAACCTCTAGGGACACCAATAACAATAGAGAAATGTACGACTTCTGGTGAACGAACAAAAGAAGTCCACCAGCATGGTTGCGATGACGTCACGTGAAAACCTCCTATTCTTTCTTATGCAAATACTTGGCAGGGTATTCGAATTCACCAGTTAAGGCTCAATTTAAATTTCTGCGTGAAGATCTCATCGCCTTCGAATAAAAAGAGAGAAAAAAGTTGTGTATTTCCATTGCATATGGCCACTGAAATAACAAATTCTTTTGCTGTTTTAAAACTTGGGCACTGGAATCTTTTATCATTTAACTAATCAAGCGTTAAAAGATCAAGGTGAGAGTCAAGGTGATGGCTACGTGTCTGTATACTGCAAATGCAATTTATCTCATCCACATGAAATATAGATCTTTCACATTCATTATCGGTTGTCCTAAAGCATCAGAGCTGAAGTTCATAGATGAGACCACATATCATCTAGGCCAGGAACTTCAATGGGTGGATTTTTGTTTTCCTTGGAGAAGTCAACAGAGCGTCCGCGGAACTCGCAGTTTTCGAACTGTTCGTATGTTGTGGTCGAATTTGCTAAATCTCCGGTCGGTGATTTCCTTGACACTCGTTTCCCGAGCGCTTTGACAATGCCTTCGTTCGCTTGTAATGTAAAGTTATTTTCTTAAAATTGCCTTAAATTCTGGCTAACGTCCTTCCACAAGTGAGACAACTGACAACGGAAAGTTTTTCGTTCCGCGCAAGGTCCAACCCGAAGGAAGCAGCAACATCGGTCAATACAACATTTTCGCCGCCTGTGTAAGAAACGAACAACACTAAATAAGGAAACTCTAGGAATCTTTGCTCCCAAACACATCACGTTTTTCTTGGAAACCTGAAGAATATGGCCTTAAGAGAATCAACGCATCACCTCTAAACAACAATAAAAGTATCGCGCTTGAACCCGCGCGGAACTAAACAAGGCCGCCCATTATCAACACTTTGACATTGACATTTTGACATTCGGAAGGTTACTTGCAAACTGGGCGGAATGAAGAATACCGGCTCCTGCGTCTCGCCTCGACCCAAGCCCCCACTCATTTTTCGCACGCATTATTTTCTCTTTCCCACTCACTTTTTTGCACGCATTTTTTTCTCTTTCCCTAAGGTAACTTATAGGGAACCGAGAATCTCCAGAAAAGGTAAATATCTTTTGTGAGAGGCGGAGCATATCCGCTCGATTTGTTTGAATGAACATGTATCTTGTGATTTGAACAACGCTATTTCAACTTTGGATTAACAAATCCACGTTACAAAATTTGACCTCTTGGTAAAGCCTAACCTGAGGTTAGTTTAAACCGCTTTTGAGCAACCGGGCCCTGGGCCCTGTTGTTCAAAAGCCGATCAACGCTAATCCCAGATTAAAAATTTACCAAAGAGTTTATTTTTCTACTCTCAAATGCTCTTCAACGCTAATATTCAGCAAAATTTTACATTATAGGAAGTCAATCTTGAAAAAGAAATATAAGCAAAAGAAACTTTTACGGAAAACTTGAAAAAAGGAAACCAAACTTTACACTAATCCTGGATTAAGTTAATCGGCTTTCGAACAACCGGGCCCTGAACTTTACTCTGAATGCAGAGGAGGATGGACAGCTGTCAAGTGATAAATTGCGACCAATGAGCAGCGTTCATACAGATGTTCATGTCGGACGAAAAGTTCCATGGAGAAACTCAGAAGCCCTCGGTTAATTCGGCATTTTTTCGCTTTGGTTTATTGATAATTCACCATAAATGCGTCAGATTAAACATATTGGAGTTGTTTTTCATTGCTATGAAGACAATTTAAAGGTAAGACGAATTTTAATCGTACATTTTTATAATGTTTTACGAAGTCCCACATTGCATTGTTTTGTTGACACGCTTCGAGTGTGCCCTTTTTAGAAATCGATTTCTCGCTTTGTGTTCACTCTAGAGTCTTCAATTATGCAACACTATATAGCATAACAAATGGGTTTTCTATTTTATAGGTCGCCCCCCCCTTGCCCCCGCAACGGATTTTGAGTTATTGTAGTCGAAATACAGCAGAAAGGATTGCAAGATTTGTTTTGTTCGCATGACATAATGGCGCAGAATGTTACCTCTTTTCGAAGAGTACACGGGGAAAATGTGGCCAGATAAGATCTATCTTTCATGTTTTGCTGAGCTAAATGCTGCTGAAAATGTATGGAAGCTCAAGGAGGCAGCACGTATCATCTAATGATACGCCAGGGAAGCTCCCAAAACAAGCACCAAGAGTCAGTTCAAGCTCGAGGAAAACCCTGTTTCACTCTAAAACCGGAGAACCATTGTTGTGTATGAAGTATTCTTGTTGATGAGTCAATTGTCCCCACAAGAGATAAGAGCGAGTAGTTCATGATAGAAAAACGTTTCGATTATTTAAGGTTTTTCTTCTTCTTTCTCATCAAATAAGATTTCTGTTAAAATTTGTGATGTGGCGCCAAATTACAACTGCTGATGTGGGTTCAAAAAGGCTCAAAACAGTATTGACACTTTAAATCGACATGATTAGTTGATGGGTTATAATTATTACAACAATACCATACCTACGTGAAACACCAAAATTATATTTGTGCTGCCATTATTGTGATAGCATGAAGGAATCAATTGCCAATATTTAATCTTCAGGTTCTTATAACTAAAAAAAACAAACTTAGGAAACCCAACTTTTATTGTTATAAAGTGATGAGCAAATTACCTAAACAGAAACGTGGGGTGGAGATTTTGACATTTTCATTGAAAAAAATTCGAATTCCCCACCCCCGGGACAAAATAATTGGTCAAAATCCCCACCCAGTGGCAAGCGAAGGTGGTAAAATGTCCTTTGTACCATCAAAATCGTTAGCCTGGGGACGTCACATACAATCAAAATCTCTACCCTGTGTGGACAGACCTCATGATCAAACTCTTGTGGTTAGCCCGACCCCCCTCCCTGGGGCGTAACATTGATAGGTGCCTTATTAGTACACAGCTTCATTGAATTGAGCTGCTGAACCAGATGTTACAGATGATCAAAATATGTTGGTCAGTGCAAATAAAGTTTTCTTTCCTGCTTTTGAATTATCTTAACTCAACCTGTGCTTGATACAAACAACAGTGTTTCAGGAAATTCCTGCCCATAATTTGTTTTCCAGAGTTCTGAGAGCAGACAACATGCTCTCAATTTTGGGACAATATTTCTTTTTGCAAATCTTCCCCAAAAATCTTGCAAAATTAATACTCCAAATATCGGTACTGCTATAAGTTCTTGCAGAGGAAAACCAGCATGCTTATCTTTCCATAGTCCACTTATGCATGTTATTAAGGGCTTCTCAGATGCAACAGTTGCAATGGCATCAAGAACAAGCTTTCCAATGAGGTACATCAGATGGGGAAAGGAAGGAGTGAAAACGAACGACCTCAGACTGTCTGAGTGCAGTAACACAGTGCTTTATTCCATAACTGTCAACTGAGCTGCATTTTGTTTTTCAGGAGATTCAACTTGTCTTTGCCTAATATGTAGCTCTAACAATGCACGATATTGTTTTGGTACCGTGTATCATTGTAGTGCCATGGTAGATGCCTTAGGTGAATAGCCCCCCTGAGAAGACATGTGGTTACTAGTATAATACTAAACCCAGGAAGATTGAAGAAAATAAAAGAGAATGGAGAAACATTGATTTGAGGCTGACATGTTGACCATTTTTCTCTGTGCCATTTTCAAAAATTCCTGTCTTGGCTTGTCGTGGGCACCACCAATACCTTAAAACACCAACGTGTACAGCACATTTTTATCTCCTGAAAATTTCACTACTTCTGAAAGTACTGTCATGTGAGCAATTTGACTATCAGGGGGCTATCTTCACAAGATAAGCAGTATTTCTCTGAACAAGAACCCCCAAAAAACAAATGGATTGATATCTTATTTCAGATGGTAAGCATAGGTGACTTCTTTTATGTTAAGATATGTTTTGAAACATTACGATACCTGAACTACCTGTCTACCAAGGGCAACTTTCAGTGACATGGTGAACTAAAATTATATTTTTAATTTTAAGGACAGACTATTTACAGTTTTCCAGTCCATTATGTGACAAACAATAAAACATTTCCTTCTTCATGAATGTCCTCATTTTCCTTTTTGTCATCCTTTAATGTTCGACCAAAAAATATTCCATGGCCAGTCGTTTCTGTGAAAGACGAACAGTTGGATAAACTGGCAAAGTTTCCTTTGGAGCTCGATGCGGTTGTGCAATGGCTGTTTCTGAGGAGGATCCTCTCCTGGTCGCTTTCTTGAGGGTCAAACTACAACATGAGAAGAACGATCTCTAAACATGTTATGCATTAATTAAGCCAGGAAAATCTGTTCTCACACAGTTTAGAACGACGATGGCTCAAGCCTCAAATACATACAAATTTCCAACAATGCATGATTCTAAAACAAGAAAATTTATACCCTACCTCAAAATCAACACTGGGTTTTTTAATAGAACTGACGCCGACTTCACAGCATCTAATTTCCTCGCTCAGTCCATCTAATTTTTTCGCTCAGTTGCAAAATGAACATTCGTCTTTCAAAAGGAATTTTTTCTCGAACCCATTGATCATCAAAAAGAATCGGCTTAGAACAGAGAAAGTGAAATTGAGCATGTCACAGCAATGTAAGAAGAAGCAACTGGAACTCTTAAACGAAGTTGACTCTGCGTCCTGTCTATCAATGGCGTCCATGTTGATTACAACGCAGAGATGTGTTTCTCTTGAAGTCTGGAGGCAACTGACTGAAAAATAAAAATTTCCCATGACGCCTTGCACGCTGCTGTCCACCCTCCTCTGCTATGAATGCATCAAACTCTGCAGCATATAAAAAACGACCAAAACCAACACGTATCGTTGAGCTCATTGCTGCCTTCATCCGATATCAAATTTGGCAAGTTGCCACTGTCCATCTGTGACTATTTATATAGAAAAGTTCGCGCATTTACCAGCAGAGGATTATGCCAGGCGAAATAGCTTCAATAAGAACCCGCCAATTCATTGCTGAAAGGCTTGTTCCTTCATTCCTAAAAATTTCCGTTACATGTTTTATTTTTATTTTTATTTTATTTTATTTTATTTTATTTTATTTTATTTTATTTTATTTTATTTTATTTTATTTTATTTTATTTTATTTTATTTTATTTTATTTTATTTTATTTTATTTTATTTTATTTTATTTTATTTTATTTTATTTTATTTTATTTTATTTTTTAACTCAAGGACTCCTTGATGTTTTGATATGTCCACTGGAATTTCCGATTGCCACTTCTTCACCTTTTCGAAAGAAACTTACGATCACTTTTATAATTCCGCTCATGACTCGGCCGCATGAAAAAACAACGGCACAACAGTCGGAGCAGGCAATGAAAATACTGCAGCACAACTGCTGCCCTCGATTACAAGCCGCTGTTCGGAAAATGAGCCTCTGTTGCTCCCCGAAAAGGTGGAGAAACAGGGGCGCTTACCATTTTAGGCGGAATTTTCGGTGAGAAGTTTTTGACAGATGGCACTGGACATTCCCTACCGAAGAAATGAGAGACGGAATGATCCCTTCCAGTTGTGAGTCTATTTGCGAATGCCGTAATAGTCTTGGTACAAATAAATGTGGCGGCCAATGCCCGAATCCTCGAATCGGAGCCTGGTTATAGTGGTGCAAACAAATGGTACAGAAATTTCTGGTCGTTTCGATAAAAGTGGAAAAAGAAGAAAACTTTCGAAGGTTGTCCTTTTTTTCCGGGAAATTTTTTGCTGGTGTCAACCGTTCCATTTGTTTTCCCACCGGAACAACGGTTTTTTTTTTTTTTTTGGACAAATGGTAAGCGCCCGAGGTTATCTCTGGTGAAATAGAGCCTACCAAAGGATAACGTTTCATAAACTAGAAGCAGATCATACAAAATACTATTGACATGTTAAAAAAAAATACCTTCGCATTATTTCCAAATACAATACAATGATCGGTAATTGTCGGCCGTCAGTTATATTTATCGCCGTTGGTCGCTAATCGGTTAGTACCATTCAGACGCTCTAACAAATGTAGTAGTGGTTTTATAGATTCTCTTGTATGCTTCTCAAAACGGTTCACCGGAGATCATTTCTATAAACATGATCAAGAGGCCAATAAGATGCGATCTTTTCGCTTTCGTTTTCAAATGAACACATCATGGTCAATGTTTGAGTTCTGCCAAAAAGCCTCTCAGACATGATGGCCTAATCTAATTAAGTGGCAGCTACTTTACGATTCTTGCGAGATAATAGACTAACGGTTTGCCGGCATTGAAAGGAAATTTTTCGCCAGATATTAAAAAAATGCATGCCCACACAATTATACAAAACATTCAGGGCCCGGTTGTTCGAAAGCCGCTTAACTTAATCCAGAATTAGCGTAAATTTTTGCTTCATGTTTTCAACTTTTTGGCGAAAGTTTCTTTTGTTGATTTTTATTTTTTAAGATTGACTTCTTCTAATGTAAAATTTTGCGGAATATCAGCATTTAACAGAATTTGGGAGTGGAGAAATAAACTCCTTGGTTAATTTTTAATTTGGGATTAGCGTTAACCGGCTTTTGAAGAACCAAGCCCAGACGAGGAAATGTCGGAATGAGGCTCAGGTCGTAAGCAGCTCTTTAAACTTATGATTTCCAATAGAAACCAATAAGGAAAGAAAGAAACGCTAAAACCTAAAGGCCAAGTTAAAACTAGATTTCTTGATTAACTTCATGGAGCGTTTATCGTCTCAACGAAAGAAATTTGATGAAAAGTCATTTTTTGTATCTCTTTCTTCACGACTTTTCTAACTTTTCTAACTTATCATTTGAAGACTTTCATATCTCGACCGCTGTAGTGATTCATAGTTCCAGAGAAATTATGAAGTTCTACTAGAGACCAAGTGGAACTCTAGGAGTCAGGATGACATGGTGGTCATAGACAGCGCTTCCCACCATTGCAGTCGTTCCAGTTGGTCCCAACCTGATTCGATGGTTTTGCTCTGGGGGGTCCAGTTTTCCTCCCTCCCTTGCCAAAATCGACTCGCAGGTTCTTTTCCACTATTGTAAAAGGAAACCTTACTTTACCCTCATTTATATGATATACTTAAAGCTGTCAAAAGTTACAAACGATGGAAGTGTTGGGGTAACTCCCAAGCAGTCAAAAACTGTAGTAAAACGACATTGAGATTGCGCCTTGTTTCTTTTAATTTGTAAAGCAGAAATTAAGTCATTTGCCCTTTAGAATGTCAATAGCATGGGTGTTCCCACAAGTCTTTCATACATTGGTATATTCCAGAGGATTCAGTGGTAGTATCATGCAATGTTCCAAAACAATTTCTTAGATCTTGCATTGGTTTGAGTTCAGTTTTTCGGTAAAAGATGGAAACAGCATTAGAGGCAAAATATAGATTTGTTAATATGAACGAACTATGGTAGACGTTTATAGACACCACGGAAAAGATAACATAACAAAATTAAACTGTCTTCCGTCTTTTTTTTTTACTAATAAATGAATAGATAAGTTAATTGCGCTGTCTGGTTTTTCTCAGGGACGGATACACTGTCGTTTGCTGGATTTCGGGCATGTTACTGTCTGAATGGATATTTTCGAAGGCACATGTTTAAAGGCTGCGAGTCATGTGAACAACGACCAGGGTTAAAATGCGAAAATGATACCGTTAGTCTTAAACCGGGTTACTGGTGGAAATGGGAGAACGATGCAAACAAAGAACTTTACAAATCCTTCAGCGACTTCTTACAGCGGAATTCTTCTGTTGGAAACCAATCCCTCATCGAGTACCGATACCCTCTTCCTCCAGCATATAGATGTCCAAGACCGGAATCATGTCTGGGAGGTATGAACTCCACATGTTACCCTGGATATAAAGGACCATTGTGTGAAGTGTGTAGTTCTGGATATTACAAAAAGTTGAAGACATGCAAAGAGTGCCCCTCAACAGCATGGATGATATAGCACAGCTTTCCGTCATAGCAGCAGTAACTATTATAATCACTGCGGTTGTGGTTTGGAGAAGCAGGAAACAAGCCAAGAGCAATAGTTTTGAGCCGCGCAAAAATATCCCTGTGTTATAAGCACCATCCATGGGAAATCCGAGTATCTGGAGATGCGCAAAACGTATGCGCAATAACAATAGTAGGCACCGTCCTTAAGTTGAAAATTTAACTTTGACATTGCAACTTAATTAATCTTTGTTATACCACAAGAGGGAAAGTGATGAGCGAACAGATTTTCCTGATGCCAAAGAAGAGTGAATTAGATAACAGTGTTGTTACAGCATGGGTGGGCTCCCCAACACAGTCACAAATGAGAGTATTTTTAGAATACCCTTTCCAGGTAAAATCAGATGTCATGTCTCTGAAAAAAACATTTCAGAATCAGTCACGCGTGACATGGCTTCTTCTGATTGGTTAAAGTTGGTTGCCCTTTGTTTGTTTCGTGCGCAAAGTGCATATAAAAATTAATCAATTTGTGACTGTGCTGGGGCAAGACCACAAACTAATAGATCATCATTCTTTTCTAATTCACTCTTGTGCCAGAAGCTCGGACCTCGGTTGCCTTCGGCTTTTCTGGAATGAACAACCATCCTCTTAACTATGTCACTATAATGTAACAATCAACAATTTTTTTTTTTTTTTGATTTGTCAAATTTAATAATGGTGTGCACATCATTGGGCAAAGTAAAAAGTGCCACTCCCCACCCTCTCGGAGATCAAAGTATGGAAACGACCACGTACCTCAGGATCAATCTATAGTTAATGAGGATTATGGGGCACTAGCACTTTAAAGGCCCATCTTCAACCGACAGGCATCGCGTACCGTGGAACAATTTTCATATATGAAAATCCCACCAAAGCTGACCTTCATCCAATCAGATTGCCACGATAAGCAATGCGAATTTCCATAAAAAAAAACAAACGGTCGGAAAGCCTGTTGGTTAAATATAAGTCTGTAAGTTTGCTCTCTGAAGAAAATGTTAAAAAAGGAATTGGGACCGCAAACTACAAACCGATTCTGTGTCTGAATCGTAGAGTGGTATCTTCCAGATAAAGTGAACTGCGGTATGTTAGGGTTAGGGCTAGGGTTAGTAGACACCCTCCTTAAATTTAGCCAACTCAAACAAAGAGGCTAGGTGGCAAAACTCAACTATGCTGAGTGTTTGTTTTTTAACCCATCATACGAGTTTTGTTTACTAAAACAAAGTAAGTTCTTTTAGAAATTTTCACTCAATTTCGATCAAAAACACTTCAGCATCTTGCAATATGATTGGAATACAGTGACACAAACAAACATCCGGGCATTTACAACCAATGGGGGAAAAAAGTCGGGCGAATACGCATTTTTTCAGAGTACCAAGCTCCGTTGTTGGACTTCTCGTTCACTTGCGATACCATACAAACGCATTCGCTTGTTTTCTTTCTTCCTTTTTTTAGTCCAGTACGTCAGGTTTTTTTGCCACTTTATCAAAGAGTGGCGCAAAAATCCACAATGGTCTCTTTCGTGTTGCCTGGCGTTGCTTTTGCCTCTTAATGACCTCCAGAACGAAATACGAGGAATGACAGGGAAAAATTTGCTGAATGAACAAGTGCAATCTGGTAATTTTAACGTGCCATCAGTATCTAGTACGTTAAAGGAGAGTGGAGCAGTAAGCTTTGAACTTGTTACTATTCATGAGCAGCCCGAAGAGTCAGTTAAACCTCGATCCGTCAACTTTGGCTTTGAGGAAAGTGACAACGGTGGCCTTGAAGAAGAAGAAGATACTGACAAAGTGGTATTTAAAACAAGAAAGGAGAGTGGAGCAGTAAGCTTTGAACTTGTTACTATTCATGAGCAGCCCGAAGAGTCAGTTAAACCTGGATCCGTCAACTTTGGCTTTGAGGAAAGTGACAACGGTGGCCTTGAAGAAGAAGAAGATACTGACAAAGTGGTATTTAAAACAAGAAAGGAGAGTGGAGCAGTAAGCTTTGAACTTGTTACTATTCATGAGCAGCCCGAAGAGTCAGTTGAACCTCGATCCGTCAACTTTGGCTTTGAAGAAAGCGACAACGGTGGCCTAGAAGAAGATGATGCTGACAAAGTGGCATTTGACGCAAGAAAGAAGAGTGGAACAGTAAGCTTTGAACTTGCTACTATTCATGAGCCGCCGAAAGAGTCAGTTGAACCTCGATCAGTCAACTTTGGCTTTGAAGAAAGCGACAACGGTGGCCTAGAAGAAGATGATGCTGACAAAGTGGCATTTGACGCAAGAAAGGAGAGTGGAGCAGTAAGCTTTGAACTTGCTACTATTCATGAGCAGCCAAAAGAGTCAGTTGAACCTGGATCAGTCAACTTTGGCTTTGAAGAAAGCGACAACGGTGGCCTAGAAGAAGATGATGCTGACAAAGTGGCATTTGACGCAAGAAAGGAGAGTGGAGCAGTAAGCTTTGAACTTGCTACTATTCATGAGCAGCCGAAGGAGTCAGTTGAACCTCGATCAGTCAACTTTGGCTTTAAAGAGAGCGACAACGGTGGCCTAGAAGAAGATGATGCTGACAAAGTGGCATTTGACGCAAGAAAGGAGAGTGGAGCAGTAAGCTTTGAACTTGCTACTATTCATGAGCAGCCGAAAGAGTCAGTTGAACCTGGATCAGTCAACTTTGGCTTTGAAGAAAGCGACAACGGTGGCCTAGAAGAAGATGATGCTGACAAAGTGGCATTTGACGCAAGAAAGGAGAGTGGAGCAGTAAGCTTTGAACTTGCTACTATTCATGAGCAGCCGAAAGAGTCAGTTGAACCTCGATCAGTCAACTTTGGCTTTGAAGAAAGCGACAACGGTGGCCTTGAAGAAGAAGATACTGACAAAGTGGTATTTAAAACAAGAAAGGAGAGTGGAGCAGTAAGCTTTGAACTTGCTACTATTCATGAGCAGCCGAAAGAGTCAGTTGAACCTCGATCAGTCAACTTTGGCTTTGAAGAAAGCGACAACGGTGGCCTTGAAGAAGAAGATACTGACAAAGTGGTATTTAAAACAAGAAAGGAGAGTGGAGCAGTAAGCTTTGAACTTGCTACTATTCATGAGCAGCCGAAAGAGTCAGTTGAACGTCGATCAGTCAACTTTGGCTTTGAAGAAAGCGACAACGGTGGCCTTGAAGAAGAAGAAGATGCTGACAAAGGGGCATTTGACACAAGAAAGAAGCTGGATCATCTCGCAAACCCGAGGGAGACATTCGATACTCATTTCTGACTGGCTTGTTTGAAGTATTAACTGGACTGACTAAAGATTATCCCGGACAACGGCATTCTTTTGTAGAAATATGGAACCTTAAGTCCTTCAATAATGAAACCTGGCAACATATGATTATCTTATTTGATCGTGAAATCGTTATCAGGAATAGAACATAAAAGATTACCTCCGTAAGTCTCAAGGTTTGAAATACCTCACAGCACATTCCTTTTGGGATTCTGTCTTTGAGATTGTTTATCGTTGAACTCTAGATTAAACCGGCTTGTTCTTAGAAATAATGTCTGTCGTTGACTCTGTTTTCCTTGAGTAGAACTGATAAGGGCCAAAGTCTTGGATACTCTAAATCTTGTATCGTGAGTTCCTTACCATGTAGTATTTTAAAGATAAAATGAACATGCAACTGACGACAACATACAGTTGTCACGGGAGGCAGATCGTGGGAAAAAAATCATTGTGAATGACACGGATGGCAATCTTCCAAAAAACAACAACCAAAGCAAGGATTGACCTGAACCGATCACCAACCTGCTGTGTGCAACTTATACTGATCCACAGCTAGTCGACAACATAAACAGTATAGCTGTGAGCATAACCTTGAGACAAGTAATGAACGAGGTTCAAGAGTCTTTTATTGAGTTCATATACATGTTAAAATAATTAAACGTAAATAGTTTCAGATTTTATGACCGAAAAAATTTTTTGAAAGAAGTAAAATTGTTTGATCTACTGTGCGACCAAATGTGCCTGGAGGCCCAGTCAGTGTGCCAGACTGGTTGAGACTCAGCGTTGTCGCTTTGCTGTTTTCCAAGACAGGAAACTTTGCTCTGCACTGTCTCTTCTCACTCAGGTGCAGGAGTAAAGATGGTCGCCGGCGACATACTGCAGGGAACGAGCATGCTTCGGTTTAGTATCCCGTCCAGGGGTGAGTAACAATAGTCTCAGTCGCTTCATTGTACAGAAACTTGGATGAGCTCCAGCAGTGTGAACCCTCGGGGATCTAGAGCGACTTCGCTTTGCCTTGCAATGCCAACCATGATGTGTACTAATCTGGATAATATCGTACTTTACAAGAATCTAATTATCTGGAGCATTCAGTTGTTATGTTCTGATCGATGATCAAACTCAGGAGTAGACAATTTAGTTTAGTAACTGAAAGGGAAAGCACTGCGTGTGCAGCACCGTGTCATCTTAAAAAGTAATTAAGTAATTTCATTGTATGAACAATGTTAAGCCTTCCAAAAATGGAATCGTGTACACCTGTGTTGACGAAGAGACTCGGTGGTGAAGATGGACTCTCCTGATTATGGACTGCTAACTTTTAAAAATATAAAACAAAATGATTTGCACAATTTATCGCTATGCATGGTTATGCCTTCTTAACTTTGCTTAACCTTATCGTTGAAGACCTTTGGGACTTAGACAAGCTCTTTAAGCTAGTAAGCTGCCAAAATGTCGCTTAAAATTTTGTTTATAATACTTAAGAGACCTGGTAGTGACTGAATGCATGATAGTTTATACTATTTTAGTGTACTTTTGTTTCTAAAATTACTATATATTTTAGTAGTTTAGTTTGTATCTTGTGATGTTGCCAGGTAGCTGTTTAGCCTCAATAAAAGAATGCCGTATTCATTGAAGTAAGAAAGATAAATTTTCTTTAACTTAAAAGAAATCATCTTAAACTTCAAAGGTCTTGAGCAAGATTTTTCCATCTCCTGGGGTTCTCAATAATAATACCATGTGAGATGGGGAAGTTGAAACTTAAGGTCCAAAAAATGGGATAGAGCGGTTAGGGAATCCTGGTAACATGCCTCTCCAAGCTTGATTAAAAAGGCAAAGATAAAAATTAAGGAAAAACATGAATGATAATATGAGAGACATTAAGATACCCCGAAACTGGTTTACGAGTGACGGGTAGCGCCATATCTTTTTCATTTTGCGATGACGAAATCGATCTTACCCGGTAGATCCAGCCGTTTTTCAGGGCTAGCAACCAGTTTACCCGAAGAAGAAGTTCGAGTAGCAACAGAGGAGACGATGGAAAAAGCGAGTGAGTTTTCATCATTGGAGTACTTTCTAAACAGAGAATATTCGTGAGGAAGATTTTTGGATGTAATTGATAGCCTTTCTTAAACAATTCAGTAAAGTTATTTCTGAAGAAAAAGAGCAATCCCCGCCCGTTAACTCTTCGGGACACTACCCGTACCCGTATACCAGTGTATGTTGCAGGTAAAATCCGCTTTCAGGTTGAATCCGTTTTAACCTTGGTTATATTCATGACCCGCATTTTACCTAGGTTGAATTATGCACTCAACCTAGCTTAACCTCCCCTAAAAAGGATACTTATGCTCTCCCTCCTCAAGCTCTGTCTTACGCATCTGAACACATCTTCTTAATATTTGGTGTCATCTTATCGGTTTCTGTATTCGTACAACGATTAATTCAGTTTCAACATTGCAACATAGTAAGGGGACAAAGAACTATACTATGCACCTACCGGTACTCGAACTTGCAACCTCCAGATCTGTAGTACTGTGTCTCAACCCGTACACCAAAACGACGAACATGCTCAACCCAGCACAGTTCGTTTCATTATTTACTTTTCTATGATTGGTCAATTAATATCTATGTTTATGTTATGTTTTAAAGTATCAATATCTCTATGTGTACAGAACAGATTGACATCATCAGCAAATACGTGAAATTCAAGAATTTTTGAGCAATGATAAAAATCATTAGTATATAATAAAAGCAAAATTGAAAAAAAGCTGGACCGGCTAAAAGCTGGTTATCACCCAATCAGATTTAAAGATTTAGGATTCTGGCCCGCTGAGATGGTTCAGAAAAAAAATTAATGTCCATTATTTAATTCAGGGATTATGTTATGTTTTAAATTATCAATATCTCTATGCAATAGAACAGATTAGCATCATCAGCAAATAGGTGAACTTCAAGAATTTTTGTGCAATGATAAAAATCATTAATATATGGTAGAAACAAAATGGAACCGAGAACTGATCCTTGAGGAATACCACAAGGGACTGTGACAAGATCAGATGTTACATCATTATTTGCAACCATTTTTTTACGCTTTTTGAGAATAAATGTCGCCGGATCTGTTAAGGAGGGTTGTTAGCCTTCTTGCACACGTTTCTACAACGGAACATACTGATACGGTATGCAGGGGCGGCAAAAGGCAGTGCTTAAAGTCACTGTAGAGAAAGGGGCACTCAAACCAGAAGAATCGGAAAAACAGGCCGGGAATCTTGGAACTGAAGTAAGCAATATTAGATCAATTGTAGACTAGGAAAAATAGGAGAATTTTAACTCTGAAATAGCAGATTCGTATTTCGATCTTAAGTGGCTCTCACCGTCACTTTTCAAGTGCAGTCTTCCGCTGCAAACCAGGTCTTTTTGTCCTCCGATTATGAGGAAAAGTTTATCTCAAGCTCTTATCGCACTAATCTCCTTTTTGGCCATTATCGCACGCCATTGGAGACGAAAAGACTTGGTTTGAGCCTTAAGATCACAGTTCAAAAACGTTTGAAAGCCAAGACCGAAAAAGAGCACGAATTAACCAGGTCTTGAATTTGTGGAGGCAATGATAGGACATTCAAATCTCAACTCCTGCCTATAGTTAAACGCCATGCAGATAACACAGCTTTAGGTAAGCAGAGAGTAACTGTCATTTCCTACGGTAAGTTCTCCCGAGTTTAATTTCATCCCTCGGTCGGGCTATGGGATAAAGAACTTACGGTCGCACCGGGTTCGAAAGCGGCTTCTTGACCACAGACTGAATTTGGATTCGGTGGTCGTGAATTCAACTCAAATCCAATTCAAATCCTTGCTGCTCGGCATTCTCCCGCGGGACCGGAAACTCACTAACATTGTACCCATCTTTAACAAAGGAAAGAGGGATCTTTATCTCTAAAGTTCTCGAGCGCTGTGTTCTGGCGGGTCTACGGGGTCATATATTGTAAACACCCGCATATTAGAGCGTAGAATTTAACAACCTGTTAGGCTATAAATACTAAAATTTCATTTTAGACCCCTCTTACACAAAAGCCAGGGTAGCCTATAAAAATTAAACAGGTCCTGATTTTTAAAAAACGACCTTGTAATTTCAGTCGACTGGAACAAATTGCACTTTAAACTGCACAGATCTTGTTCAAAACGTATTTGTCGTGGTTTTGAAATATAAAGGCATCAGCGTCCTCATGACAGGAAATCAGTCATACCATATCATAGAGGAGTAGATATCTTTTGTGGAAATAAGAACCAATTTTACAGCCTACATAGTCTAAAACTACTGCGAATACCAATTCTATAAGAACCTAATTTAGCCTAACTTGGCAAAAATGTATTTACTTATATGCTGATGTTTACTGTATTTTAGCTTTAAATGTAATTTCTCGAAGATATTAGCTCTTGTAGCTACTTTGAAATTCGAAATAAAGTTTGTGCATGTATGTATGTATGTTGTTTTTAGCAGGGCGCGTGCGTACACTTCGCAATCCGCGACTCCAGTGGGTACCATATGGAAGATACAATATCTTTTTTTGAAGAATATCAATGCGGTCAAAAATCCTACGTTAAATTGACAAGGGCGGAACTGAGCTGTGCTTAAGAAAGGATCTATCTCATATGGTTTAGGGGCCGACATTTCTCCCAGTCAAGTACTGCGTACGGGGAGGAAGGTACGTATCTGAAAGCAGCGAAGGACCAACCGCGTTTGAAAGCGGTGCGCGGGTCGAAAGCTCGGGCTGAATCGTCAGGTACGACGCTCTGGCGCGATGTCCAAAGGTACTGCGACTGGATCGCCTTTTTCTCTCTTGTTCAAACATTTCGTCAGCGCATGCCTTGATGTTCTGTCTCCCCGATGCGTACCATGCCAAAAAAGATTCGGTTTTTTTCAAGGAATTGGCATTTCAGTTGATTCTACAGGCATAAACGTAACGTAAGAACCGTGTCTAGTCTTCTCTCAAAGGACACAGATAGATCATATTTTTGTAGAAAATTTAGCATGGTGAACGAGGCTTGGAAAGGGAAAAGGAATAATTTTGACTATAGTATCAATGGCTTAACGCCCTTGTTCGCATATTATAATAGCAATATTTTCCCCTGATTCTGTAAGTCTGTTTTAGCGCTTGTTCGGCGATGTTATCACCATAACGAGCCAGACGTTTTAGCAACCAAAACAGAACCTCGGCACCCTTTGGGGATAGCAGGCTATTTGACTGATGTTTCCAATCGCGAGCTCTCTGCGCATGCATTGTAAATAAAGTTAAGGCAAGGGTATGCACGCGCATCCGCACGGCCCCATTTCTTCTATGCCCCGCACGATTTTATCAAGACGTGGGGCCACAAGAGTGTTTTGTGTAAAAGGACAAGTCTCCTTAAGGCGCTGTTACACTGTGCAATATTTCGTGCAGCTTGTCTCACAAAGCCGTTTCTACAAACCTTCTCACAATACAAAACAAGTTGTTTTACGGCTGTTACACTGAGCAACGTTTCATGCAACCTGGCTCATTTAGATGATCTCGTAAATAGGCCATTTTACAGTTGTTTGCTCAGCGACCAAGCCTATGAATGGCTGCGAGGCTGACGGTGACCTTGCATTGATACAGACCTCACTGCTTTTATCATGTAAATTGTGTTGTTGTAACGCTAATTAGTCCATATTAACATTACAAAATCATGAAAGTTTGTATCAAAACAGGGTCACCGGCAGCCTCGCTTCTATTGTTAGGCCTGGTAACTTAGCCACAACTGTAAAATGGTCTATTCAGAGTAGCATTTTTCTGCGGGTTTGGCAATTTCATTCGCCTGAAAGTGGCATTGGCTGGTGCTGCAAACCGCACACGGCTGTCCTAATGTTATTTACACATTAATGCATTTTCATTTAACTTTTCTTATTTTTGAATTAAATTCATCAACAAGGATCGGCCTGCCAGAGCTTGTTTAGCTCACTATTGCAGATAAAAAAGCGTATTCAGCAACTGAGGTAGCACTCGAAAACGGGCTGAAGGCCCCAACCTCCCTCACAACCGAGGGTCCGGGACAGGAAATCCCAGGACTATCATCATCCTCAGCGGCCTCAAGAAGGGATGCTGGTCTACTCCATTCTTTGTAAATAACTTCACAGAGAAAATATATATTTTTTAAAAAATGCGTTAGTCCTTCGACAGAAAGAATACCGATTTCGAAGCATTCGTTCTGGCGAAAGGCTAACGCTAGAAAGGTCATATTTCAAATTTCCCTCCAGTGATTAATTTACCATGTGAACTCAGCTGTTAAACCCATTTCTTCGTTTCGCTTCCCCACCGATGCATCAACACAGTTTCTTTAAATATTGAACCCCTTTTTGCATAGATTTTGATTGCTTGCCTTGAGCCTTTTGCAGTCTTAACAGGATCGGTAA
Organism: Montipora foliosa; assembly: GCF_036669935.1. NCBI lineage: Eukaryota > Metazoa > Cnidaria > Anthozoa > Scleractinia > Acroporidae > Montipora > Montipora foliosa. The sequence continues at coordinate 21,703,627 of NC_090871.1, forward strand.
TTATATTTTGAAAAGATTGCTGTTGATCTCTGATCTCATCAGGTGCACCAGAACAATTATCTGAAAGGACTCGATAATTCGACCAATCAAAATCTGTCTCGAATCAGTTTATATCTAAATGTCATTTTTCAAAAACGTAAGGGTAATTTTTGGGTGAAAATAAATTGTACAAACAATTTAGAAAATGATAAGATTTTTATGATTTTTTGAACTAGTACCCACTGGTTCAGGCGCACAATCCAATTTTTACTACAACATACTTAAAGTTTGATTTCAATTAACTCTTACTTGCTTTGGATACGAGAAGTAAGATATATAACCGTAAGAAGAGATTTTTTTTTTTTGAAAGCTTTGAAAAGATGTGGTGTTATTGATTGTGAAAAAAGATATCTGATCAATTTTAGCCTGCACTCACCAGCTAGATCAACAAAAAAATAATTACACTAAGCGAGTATTTTTCCCCCAGGCACAATAAAGACCATGGTTATAGTTTTATCCAAATTTTAGACCAATTTAAACTTCACATAAGTTTGTCGAATTTCTTTTGTGAAAAGATTCACTCTTTCTTCGTTCGTTCCTTTTTCATGAAAACTTGTTGGAATTTAATATGACCCCATGCATTTGCTCACTTGGCAATGAGATCAGATTTATTAATTATAGCACTGAAAAATTATAATTTCCTTCACAGTCATTAATATAATGAACTGTTGTACATTTTGATTTCAAAATGGGTTAGAGCACTTTAAAACCTGTAAATACAAAAAGTAATGTCAGGTTGACGCGATCCTACACAGTTGAGATAGAGGTTAAATCCATTTTCTAAACAGCAGAATACTCCGTCACTTATTTGCATATGAATGGCGCTAGTTGTTGCGTGCCTCGTTCTACAGAGAATGCCGCTAAAAGAACACAATTGTGGCAGTTACTCTATCGTTCATTTAGTTAACTCTTGTCCTCTTCACATCAAGCTTAGACAATGTTGGCTCCTTTTAGAATATACAAGAATCCTTGGAAGACCTTATGCGCTGTTTATTTTTGTTCCGGAAAAGACAGAATAACTTGATGAAATATATACAAAACAAATAAATACTATCCATATGCAAATAAGTGGCCGGGCATCATACAGTTTAGCCAAGAGGATTTAATTAGAAGAAACACCTGGAACTTTATACACGGATCCGGATTGACTTTTCTAATGAATTGAAGCTAATTGAGCTTGCAGCTTTATTTCTTTTAGTTCGGCTCCACAGAAGAGAACAACTGTCTGATCAATTCCCTTATTATATAGTTATTTGAAGTTGTGACAAAAGTTCATTTGCGTGATCGACAGAAGACTAACGCATGGATAGTCGTGCATGATTGGATTGAAATAATATCCTTTGGAAACAAACGCCTGAAAATAGAATACACCCAGTACATCCAAAAAAGTTTTGAACCAGAGAAAATTAAAAAGGACTTTCTACTGAGAAGAAAACACGAACTAAAAGAAGTGACCATGTCCACGGACGAAGAGAGAGAGTTGCAAACCAGACACATTTCAGCTGTGATAACAGAAACAGCAATATTTTCATTGGTAATGATCTTTTCACTGTTTGGAAATCTTCTCGTCTGTTATGCTGTTTATCGAAACCCGAGATTGCGCTGCCCCAGCAACTATTACATTATCTCACTTGCTCTCACTGCCATCTTGCAAGCAAGTTGCTCTATGCCACTATCGGTCGTCTTTCTGGCAACTGGAGAGTGGTCATTTGGAACAGGTACTTGTGAGTTTTTTGCCATTACGAAGCTATCTTTAACCAAAGTTTCTACATTCACTATGGGTCTGATGGCGTTGAACAGATACTATAAAATAGTGAAACCAACTAAATATCTAACAATTTTCAAGCCAATTTGTATTGTCATCACCGCATTGCTGGCCTGGGCGATACCTTTGACACTTTCCTTTCTCTTAGTATTTGTTCTTGATCAAGAAAGCAAACCAAATGCGAGTTATGCAATGTGCTTTCCCGTATCCATATTTTTTCTCGATCCTAATCGCCTTTATGTACTCGCCTTATTTCGTTATTGGATTTTGTTATTGGAAGATTTACAAACAAGTGAAAATGCACAATGCAAATGTTTCATGGGGATCTTCCAACGTTGCCGACGTCAAAATGAGCAAAACCTTGTTCGCAACTGTCAACGCATTTTTCAGTTTCTTTGTTCCTTCTCATATAATATTTATCATCTCAAATGTTGAAGAATATTCACATTTCCCGCGTTACCTTTTTCTTCTCGCAAGTCTCTTTATTTTTATGACCAGTTGCATCAGTCCGTTTATTTACGGGTATATGAATCGTGCTTTTAAAACCGAGTTTAAGAAATGGTTTGTTCCTAAAAGGGGCCACTCAGTAAATATTGCTCTGGCGATGAGAAGACGAAAACACGCTGCAAGAAGCAAAGACGAAGAAGAAGATAAAAGAGAATCAATAGTGGATAAGGAAAGCTACTCCAAAAGAAGATTTTAGCGAGACCGGCAAAAATTAAAGTGCAAAAATCATTGCAAAAAGAATACATCGCGCCATCGACCTAAAAAGGGCCAATCAGTAACAACAGAAGCTATCGAACAGAATTAACATTGCGGGCCGTCTTTCTTCGTTGATGATTACCTCAACGGACATTAAATTCATAGCGCGCCAGACATTTAAAATTGCATGTCAGTATCGCAACTGCGAAGCGTTATTTGTATTGATAAGTCGATGAGGAGTAAAATTGATTCGCAAGACTCGGGAATGTTTCTGAAGTGGCAATGAATGCCGTCGTTCTTGGAGCAATATAATCCATTCTGAGACTAGGGGTAAGATTAGGGGTAAGATTAGGGGTAAGATTATGAAGTGCGTTCGTTGAGAGAACTTTAGAGGTTGGGATCACTAGTCGAGCCAAGAGGCCATATGCATTTATGTATAAAAGATCCTCCATCGAAAATATCAATATGTGAGGTTTGTTGAATGCGGCCAAAAAAGGAAAGTTTGGAGTAAAGAGGTGATGACGTCACAAAAACTAAAATTGTTGAAAATCTGAAAGTTTTTGAAATGTCTAGAAGATAATTACTAAAAAATGCCTCTTGCCTTACAAGAGGTGCGCGATCGTCGTTTGCGCATATGATGTATCGAAACTGAGATAGGCATGCATGTCTGACGTAATTCAAGATGGCGTTGAAAAAACAGACGAACGAAAAACGAAAACTTGATCAAGCTCACCCTATGCACGGGATCCCTAAGATTAGAAATTGCGTTCTCCTAACGTCGAAGGCAAAAAGAAGAGGGCGTGGATTGAAAAGTTTTCATGATACTAAACCGTATTGAAGAGATATGACAGCGAGATCCAGGAACTTCTCTTGAAGGCAGCATGGCAAAGGAAGTTAAAACACTGAGGGAATATGTGTTGTTGTTTAACTTGATTTTTGGTTTAATTTTTCTCAAACCGGTTTATTTCTTTCAAACCAGTTTGTTTTTTCAAGCCAGTTCAAGTATTGAACTGGGGTGCAGGGATGGGGCAGTGTTGAGAGCACTCGCCTCTCACCAATGTGGTTTAGAAGTGCCTTTGAATGATTAGCTTCAAACCGAAAGTGTGGATCATGGTCACGATAGTGCATTTAGGCCTAAGGATTGCGTCAGATTGAGTTTAGGGTTGTCAATATGAAATTGAAGTTTGTTTTCAGAAGGTTAGGGTTGGGGTCATAAAAGGGGTTGGTATTTTGGCCTAGCAAGTGAATTTTTGACTGGTTAACTAAGTAATGCGGTTTGGGTAACAGACACCGTCCACTAAAGTAACC
>NC_090871.1:21717440-21732440 GCF_036669935.1 Montipora foliosa
GTTGCACACTACCATAGTTCTTTGGAAATTGAATAGCTCCTTGAACACCTGGTTGCTTGACAAGAAACTTGATGTGTTTGTTCTCTACATTGGTGAATGCAGCCACTAACTGTCCATTGTGGATAAACTCCAGACCAACTCTTCTTTCAATTTAATCTTTGTTCTTCGCAGGGCATCAATAATGGTGTCCCTTGTAAAATGTTAGTTTAAAGAGTTTGTTTAAGTTATTTCCCATTTCATAGGGCACTGTGGTTGCCAGATTCACTTTCAAACTTATCATGGAAATGTAAATCAATACCAGTGAAAAGTCAGTCCCTTGAATTGTTGATAGAAAATTTATTTAAATGCATATTGAAACATAAGTTGAGGAATATTTTTTTTCCCACTTTGTGAACCTAACATACATTGCTGCCATTTGTTTATTGCTTGGTCATTCAATGTCTTGATCACATCAAGTAATTTATTTTTTAGGTATTGTGTATCTTCATCTAAAAACTTAACTGTTTGTTTTTTGGAGCCCTTTTGCGGCATATTTAGATAGGCAGGAAATGTTCCACATTTTATGGTAAATAGTTCTGCATAGTTTTAAGGAACATTGCAGCCAAATCTAAATGAATAGTATGAGACTAAAATATGCTGTTTGACATTTTGTGAATTTAAAGACTATTAATATTGTTTGCGCTTGTTTTAAAAGGGTTAAGGTTGGCACTCAAAAGTGTTCCTTCTATGATCTTATTCTGTAAAGATTACCTTCAGAGAATTGGATCAAGGCCAGTTTTTTCTTCTAGCTTCTTTCCCCAGTGCCCTCTGAGAATGGAGTTGATTTGGTTTTGCCCAATGTTGAAAGATGAAACAATGCCTAAACCAGCCAGCCACAAGGAATACTTCATGGTGCTTTTTTACAAACATGGGCATGAGGGTGCTCGTAAGCATCTGAGCATTGTTTCGTATGCTTAAGTGTTATTATAAATAATCTATTTCTCTAAGAGAGTGTTCTTTTCTTGTTGGTCATTCAAAAATTGTTGGAATAGCTTGTTTGAGCTGTTGGATAGACGCAGAACATTTGATGAGGCCCCCCTGGGGAGAGGAGTCCTTGTTCCCTTTACACATTTGCTTGTGTTTCCTTGTTCCCCAAATTACTTTCAACCTTGTTCCCAGCTTTTTGATCCCTAAAATTTAAATTGGTTTTCTTCCCTTGTTCCCTAAAATATTTTGATATTGTTAAAAAAACCAGTGAGGAACATTAAATTTTAGTTACCTAAATTTTGAAATTTTAGATACTAGATATTTTATTCATATTCTTACATTTTTATGTATATATTTCTTTTTTTCTTTAATATTATTTTGTGGAAAACCTGTAAAATAGCTTCAGCTAAGTGTTTCTATTCACGTTAAATAAAGATTATGTATGTATGTATGTATGTTACTCTGTTCCCCAGTTTAAATTAGCCATGTTCTTTTCTTCCCCAAACCCCTGGGAGTGCCTCTTTGTTGATGTTGATTCTCTTATTGGCCTAATAGCAATTCACTGTTGAATTGCAAGACACAGCAAGTTCTTATTTGGGATTGAGGGAAAAATAAATTTTCGCACAATAAAAGAAACACAATTTTGACTGCCCCTTCTAGATCCATAGGCAGCCCAAGCTCGCGTCACTACAGACAGCCGTTGAGAATTTAAACGAGTTATAAGAATTTGTATGGGAAATCAAATATCGTCGATTATAAAGCCTAAAAAATGCTCAATTTAACTTTCATTCAATAAAATGAATCAAAATGACTCACCTCTGGTGTACTCTTGTGCCTTTTGGAGCTTATTTTACAGTTTCGGGAAGTCGGTGTTTTCAGTGTTTTCAATGTTCTAAGACGAAGTCAAGGCTGCACACTAAGATTTCGACCGTTGTCAGCTCAGAGGCCGTTTGCGACTCGAAAATCCATCCCAGCCAAGATTTTTTCACGCAAAGCTAAAGCCACATCATTTGCGAACCTCCGTGAATGTTTCATCGTCGAAAAAACCCCACGCACTTGGCTGGAAATGAGCATTTTGTGCTTCGATTTCCACGATAGCTGATGAATTTAACCGCTTATGATCGCCGACGAGGACACGGAGCTTGGGTCCGAGGTCAAATGAACTCCACCCGACGGAGGTACAGTCATTTCATGTACAACACTTACCCCATCCCCTCAGCGGCTTCTCGAACAGCTCCATTGTTATAAGCGACCAATGACATAGCGAGGCGACGCGACGGGACATCATCAGACAAAACAAACAGAATATTCTGCGGGTTTTTCTTCGAGCAACAAAACATGTTATCAAATGCAAAGAGATCGCTAGAAAATCAACATGATTCAAGTCCGAAACGTCGCAAACGTCCGACTTATGCCCCACATTGGAAATTCTGGTAAGTAGACTGGTAAAGATCTGCGTGAATACAGTGCGCTACTGTACAATGTAAGGAAAGCTGTTATAAACACATTTTGAATTTTGGCATTTGTGACTTGGGGAATGCTTATTCCAAATATTTTTCTCATAGGCTTCTATCCAATTACGAATACTCAGAGGATAGCCTTACTTTTACAAACGACATAATCAAGCATAGTCAGACAGAGAAGGAAAATCGAGAGTGGTCAAACTCGTTGTCGATTAATACACTTGGCAATATCGTAACGGAAAGTTGGGGTGCAAAAGTTAAGCTTGTAAAACGGGGCCCACGTAATGCTCGTCAAGGTGCGTATTTAAATTTAAAGAGGGTAACATCAAGCCTCGCTGCTGCAGTAAAAATAGAAGAGATTGCTCTACAGCTGGATGATGTGTCATTGCCCCAAGGGTGGACGGGAGAAGCTGATAGTGCATACCGTTTCTCCTTCTTTCGAAGAGAAAACAAAGAATTTAGAGGTGAGCGTTTGAGCTTGGAAATGCTGGTGGAACTACCCCATAACCCCTCCTCTAGGCCTATTTACAAGATCAGATCCCATGGTTGTGTGGTTGATTTGGGTTCAGTGCTAAGAATTGACGAAACGAAAGGTGCATCACTAGCAGAAGAAATCTCAGTGATCCTGCAATACTTGAAGAGCGTCCCCATCTGCCTTGGATTTATTCTTGAAGAAGATCAATCCATCATCAGCCTTTCCCAATACACAATTGGTCAACTAACCTTCCTTTCAGACCCAGCAAAGCGGCCAGAGACAAGAGTATATTCAGGGTCCTGTCAAGTCCTTAGCAATTGTGGAGAAAATTGCAGAAATTGTGGGAGGTTAAAAACTGTTAACTCCCAAAATCAAAGGTACCGTTCAAAGAGGGAGGCCATTAAACCTCAATGCAACAAGCGGTTTCTTTCGAGGGAAGAGTTGCTTGAAGAAATAAGGGAAGAGCAACGAAAGAGAAGAAATGCGGAACTGAGGGCTATCTATTGGCGAGAGAAATTCAATAGCGAAGCTATAGAGGTTGACAAGGAGGACCATGTTGACCTTATAAGCATCTTTAAGGATTCATCAAAAGAAGACGTCCCTGATGAAATGGCATGCCTTTGGGAACAGCAAAGTAAGATCCTACAGACTACGAGCAAGAACGGCCACAGGTGGCATCCAAAGTAAGTACCCATATCCTCCCTTCCATTTACCAAGACATATAGCAACTGACTTCAAATACTCCCAGTTATTTGAAAACAAACTTTTAATTACTAATCTACAAATGTAATTATCAACTTCTTAAAACATCAACACACATGTAATTCTCAACTTCTCAAAACATCATTAATCAGGGTAAAGGTATAGTAGCAAAATGGTATTTCCTCTTTTTCCTATTTACTCTTTTTCCTTTTTCAAAACTTGTGATCTCAAGCAGTATCAACCTCTGTAATATATAAGGAATAAGGAAACAGAGTGTGATAACAATTTTAACTTTAAACACTATATAATTTTGCAGGATAATCCGACTATGTATAGATTTATATTGCAAGAACCCACATGTACTCGATCCACTGCGACAATTTGTTACACTGCCAAGCAACAAAACAATCAGGTAAATAAATAGGATTAAGTTCTTGTATGCCCGATATAGTGCACAGTATCTAAATTGTATACATGTTTCACTATGTGATGAAAACCACACACAAGTCATAAATAGTAAATGAAATTAAAGACAATTTAAATATGCTTGTGGTGCACTATTAAAGAAGCATAAAATTCAATCACCAAAAGTGATCTGAACATGTAATCTGGTACCTAGTGTTACTGTTTTGAAGTAATATATCAAACACGAGAAGGAGTGTTTCATCGGATATCAAAACACCGAGAAGTGAGTTGAAAAAAGAGGCCGAAGGCCGAGTTTTTTAACCGATTTCGAGGTGGTTGGATATCTAATGAAACACTCGAAATGATATTGCTTCTCAAAGGAATCAGTATTTTAAGAGATATTTGGGATCAAATTTTATGCTAATTAAGACCACATATCAAAACTTCCTTCACGGTAGTGATTTCTTTTGTTTTTGGCTTATGAATTATTAATGAGTTTGAGAAGCAATGTTCAATCTATTCTCGGTTTTCACATGACGTCACGACTGCCATGTTGGTGCCCAAAACAAAGAAAAGGCGGCCATGTTGGTGCCCCGACCAAATCCTCCGGGAATTTAACTCTATTATTATGCAAACGCTTCCTTTTGTTTTCGTTGAAAAAACATGGCTGTTGATCACGTGAGTGAAAACCAGCAATAACTTAAACAACCTAATATGCATTTCATTCTTACTTCAGGATGTACAAAAATAAAGTTGCAGAGCAGAATGGTTGGAATGATGCATTACTTGAATGGTGCCTGATGGAATCAAAAAAACATAATTTAAAAGAAGAAGATCTTTGGGGAGGATTTGTCATCGATGAGATGAAAATTCAGGTATAATGTGCAATGATTTTCTTAATTGAAAAGTCAATAACAGTAACATAGATGCATGTATGTTCTAGATACAACAGAAATTTTACAAATAACAAGCTTTAACATTGTTGTTGAACACTTTAGAATTAAGATAACAATAACAATTTTGTCCTTTAACCCCAAAGCTTATCTCCACTGTAAAACCAATAAACCTACTTTTTCTTACTTTCTCATCTGATTCTGCACATATCAAAGTCAATTCCCTAACAAATGTGATTTGCAAAGAAAAATAAACTTAATTCAATTCATTCTTTGCTATTCAATCACTCACTTTCTGTTTCAGACAAGCCCCCTTCCATAGATGACATAAAAGAAATAAGGACCAAATAGTGTTTCCTGAAAATCAAACATTTTTTTTTTAAAATAGGTTCTCTAAGGTGATGTGCAGATTCAGGTGAAAAAAATTTAAAAAAGGGATGTGCTATGTATAAGGGGACTATAAACAATTGTTGTAGAAATCATTTGATATCATTCTTTGTACTCCATCCATCATTTTATCAACAGCATGAACTTTGTTCAGTATGGGATTATAAAGTCTTATGTACCAATTTTTTTCAGGAAAACCTTGAGATGGTGATTAAGAATGGTCAACATAAACTAGTTGGTTTTGTTGAATTGGGTGCAGCCCACGATCACATTGAAAAAATCATAGGTGAGATTTTTGTAATAAAACTATTCAATTGAGCTGTAGTTATGTATATGTTTACTTGTCTTGTGACTTGTGATAATATCTGTGTAAACAATTTCTCATCATACTACTAATTGACTCACTAATTAATAGTTCATTTTTTATTTGGCAAAAATAGATCAATCATGCCTCTGTTTTGTTTTGTTATTTATTCACAGGAAACGATGAACCATCCCTTGCAACTCACGTGCTTCAGTTCATTTTCCTAAGTGATGCAGGGTTCAGATTTCCAATCGCCCAATTCCCATCAGGCCACTGTTCCCCGACTGATCTATATTTACAATTCTGGAAGGGGGTTCAGAAAATGACTGAAACAGGATTTACGTGAGCTGCATTCTTTTCCTTCTTTTTTTGATATTTGATTACCTGATAAACTTGCAAATGACTTACTCTAAATAATCCTTGACGCAGTCATTGGAAAAATTGAATATTCAAAAAAAGGACCATTTCCTAAAAATAAACTACTGTTATCCCTGCATAGTATCAACCAACATGAGTGAATTGATTTTAATAATAGCAAATCTTACGCTAATATACACTTTAATAGTGGGAGCACGCTTTGCAAGTAATTGATTGTCCAAAGTAACATTCATTACCTTACTTGGGATCACTAGCTTTTGGAATATCTTTTCACGTGGTTAGGATTGCACCTTAAATTTTTGCTATGGTTATTTCAACTAAGTTAAGTAATAACAAGGAATATTCTCAACAGCACTTATTATTGGTTGCCTGAGATGGCTCACAGCTAAGTCCTCCACATTTCTTCTTGCAACATGGAACTGAAACAAAAACGTTCACAGACATTTACCAATATTGTTTTATTTGTAGTATATACTGGTGTATTCTTGATGGGGCTGACTGCAACCGCCAGTTCATCAAGCTGCATTTTAAAGATGACCCAACACCTGCAAATTTTATCACAAGAAATCCATACACTGGAGGATCAATGGTATTTATTATGGATTGTAAGGTACATATAAATTCATGTTGTCCTTCCTTGAAAATAAAAAAAAAGTACTTTATTGACATCATTAAAAACAGCTCTAAAAATGGAAGACAAGAAATAAAAAAGCACTGCAAACAAAAATATGTCCGCATGGAATAAATAAATGACTGCCTTGTTTTCTCAAGATTGAGGGATTTAAGAAAATTTCAATCTGGATTTTACTGAAGGCTGGATTATATAACTATTCAATTGAAATTCTTTAGTACTTGAATTTTTTTAAATAATCTTAAATGACTTGTTATCTAATGACAGTGTGTACTGATACTGTATTTTACCAAAATTTCCTTTTCATGAATTATTTAAATCATTCAGTTAACCTAAATTCATCCTCAAACCACTTTTTGCGTCCAAAGCTTATTTCCCCCAATTAAACTAAAAACATTCTCAGGACTAGTAACTATAATTTTGATAAGTACCCCCACCCCATCAACCTAGGCTAGGATCCTTCTAGTCTCAGAGCTTGGATACTAGTAATAATATTGTCCAAAACCTGTTATTTGATCCAGAACCAAATAATCACTAATCAACTTTATTTAATTAATATTGGCTTCTTTCTGACTGAAAAATATAGTAATATTAGACATTTTAAATAATTATTTAAAACTAAAGAAATTACTTTCCTTCTCTTCTAGCATAACTTCAAGAAAATCCGAAACAATGTGGAAAAGAGCAACAAGGCCAAAAAACCAAGATGCTTGAAATTTGAGGGCAAAAGCATCCTTTGGAAACAGTGGAAAGATGCTTTCAACTGGGATCAGTCCAGCTTTTCCCTTCCTTTACACGAACGTCTTTCAATTGCTCACTTTGAATTGGATCCAGCTTCAAGAATGCGAAACCACTTGGCTGAGGATGTTCTTGACAAAAAAATGCTATTTATGATGCAGGTAATAGTCTTACGAATTGCCTTTATAACATTATTAAAATAAGTTGAAAGTCCCTTATATCCCGATCCATTCCACGAAGAAGTTGAGATGCATAAAGTAATGTTTACTCTTTCATTACTAGATGAAAATGTAGTGTCATTAGGTAATGGGGCAATTGAAGATATTTCTGAAAGAAGCTTAATTGGACTCATTGTTTGCATTAAGCTATATTTTAATATTTCAAGAAATCTATTGATTGCAGCATAACTGTTAATTTAAATTGACATTAACTTCCTCTGCAGAGTTATCGAGATCACATTGTCACGTCAACTGACAAGCAAGACCAAGAAGATGGAACTCCATTGGACTCTTCGGTTAGACTCCTCCAGCACACTTCAGAAGCTGTTGACCTTTTCAAGTCTAAGTGTCCAATTAGCACCATCAATGACAACCGGTTGAAAAAGTTAAAGAGTTTCTACACATTCTTGCTGTCTTGGAAGGAGGAAAGTGGAAATGACAGTGCAGCATTTATATCCAGCAAGCTCTGGTTTGACCTACAATCCATGTGTCTTGGTTTTAATGCACTGGTACAGGTTAAACTCAGTAAGTTCCCACAGTCCAGCATTAAACCTGCTATTGTCAACCAGGATTGTGTTGAAAACCACTTTTGCCAAGTGAGATCTTGCAATGGGCAAAACAGTAACCCAACTTACAATCAGCAGCAATCAACACAAAATTCAATTAGATTTGGACAGACTGTTATCAGTAGAAAAAGCAATGTCGGATTAACCTCTGGGAATGACTCTGCTTGCTCTTTGTATATACCCAATCAATGTTAAGGAATATTTGATTAGGTATGTGAATATCACAATTTTTAATTACATGTAACTTAATGGATGAGTAACACTTATTCAGTGGTGAAAATAGTTGTCTTTTCTGTAGCACTACGCGTAACGGTAGTGAGAGTGGCTAACACAAAGACTAAAAAGAGTTATATCTTTTTAATCAATCTGAGAGCCTTTTCAAAACCAACCATGACAACTTTCGCATCTGTCTCAAGCATGCCACGTGAAAATATGGAATCACATGTATCAGATCAGAGTCCTTTCCTTAGATACTTCTATAACCATGAAGATATCTCTGCATTTTGTAAATAGCTCATGTCCGTAGTTTTCATAATGCTTTGTAAAATTCTAGAGTGTTGTTAAATGACTTTGTAGATAGAGGACTGACTAACATAGCATAGTTCATATTTATGTACATAATGTAAATACTTACCTATTTAAGCTCCACACTAGACAGGTGGATCCTCTAAAAGATAAAATTGACAAAATAAGTGTATTTCTTATGTCTTGGCTGAATAAGGCGATGAGCTTACAATGTCTGTGTGAACTTTATTCCTTAAGGCCTGACCAAACGCTCAACACACACATCTCAACGCAACGCAACAATGTTGCAAGATGTTGCGACATGTGTTGAACGGGGTTGCCAAACGCACGCAACATTTTCATCAACGCAACATGTCAATGTTCATGTGCCCCAGGCCCCTGGCGCGCAAGAAGTGGACCTAACGCGCATGCACTAGCGCAACAAAGTTGCGTGAACGTGGCCAAACGAGTACAACATCATGCAACATCCAAAATGTTGCACGAAAAATTTGACTGTTTTCAAATTTGATCCAACATCATCCAATATGTTGCAACATATCGCAACAGGGTGGCCAAACGTATGCCACATGTTGTGCCCAACAATGTTGCAAGATGTTGCGTTGAAATGTTGCGAGTGTTTGGCCAGGCCTTTAATCATGAAAGATTCTATTGATAACATTTAAGAATCTATACATATCTAAATACACTGGTATGACTGACAAGAGTAATGTATCATAAAATGAGACCACACCTGAATGGGAAGGCTGTTCAGTAGACACTGAGGACAACCTTAAACAAACTCTGCCAGATGCTTCATCCATCTCAGAACTTACAACTGAATACTGTCGAGAGTCCACTGCCGCAGGGGCTACTAACCCTCTGTTAGCTGCAATAGTCGCTGCTAAGCGTTGCGCAATGTTCTTCTTGTTCAGGCGTCTAATGCGCATAACTCCATAACCTTCACACAACTTGATAAGCTGTGGCTTTGTGTAGCAGGCAGTAAGACCATTGTACTGATGCTTGGAAACAAATGCCACCAGTCTACTGTTTGAAACAGTTTTCCCAGTGGAGGGATCCTTTAAAATCTCCTGCAAAATGATGTAGACAAATGTTTTTGTACATTCCGAGGCTACTGAATGTGATTAATTAAGTAGCACTCAAACACGTGAATTAATGGAATTATGGTATGACTGTGTCTGTGTTGATTAGACTTAATTTCAAATGGACTTCAGTTTAAATCAATCAAAGATGCTGGATTTGATTTACATTGTAAGCAGTTAAGTCTTAACATAAATGAACTAAATCCGGCCATTTCGAATTCTTTTCTGTTGGAAACAAAACTCATATGCCTAAAAACGCTCAAAAAGGGTTTCATGACAAATATACAATTCGATCGGCTTTTTTTTTTTTAATTGTCGTAGATTATCACACTTTCGAGAGAATCGCAGAAAAAGAAAGCCGAATTTACACTGAGGGTGTTTTACAAGCAATATCCGCTGACTATTTGCCTACCCAAAATACTTTGCGTGACGCATTGTCCTTTTCAAAAAAAAGTACTTTAGTTGATCGTGACGCCCTTTATGTATATGAATAACAAACTCTCTTGTTGTCAGTCAGTTCCCTCTATTGCCTTTGTACATACTTTCCTACCTGATACGGAACACTGTCATTTTTCTGTGCGTTCTTTTTGTTTCTTTGCAACACCCGTTTTCTCAGCTCTGCCGTTTTCTTGAGGCGAAGTGCCATCCGGTAATCTCGAAGGTACTGGCACCCTCCCATCTTGACATAACGGAAGATGACTAGATGTAGTAGGACATCAATGGTTTCCTGTGAATTATTTACGCGATTTTTGTTGAGTTTCCTATCAAATACACTGACTAATTGGGACAAAGCTGAGTTGGAATTAATCATCGATATATGCCGGCAGAAAGTACGTAATAAAATGGACATTACTTTGGTCTTAGTAAGGATAGGGATTATTTCCTACAATGGTATATTCATGGGACAAGAGAACAGAAGAGAAATAACTTTCAATTACCTTTCTCTCATTGACATCCTTTGAAGAGAAGCAAGCTCGCCAGAGGCTTTGTAAGTTTTCGTTTTTCGCAATCTCCTCATTCGCATTCGTTACCATGTCTTGTTTGAATTGTCGTAGTTTCGCTGAGTTCATCAAGTCTACTCGTAGCTGCTCCATGTGAATAAAAACCGCGAAACATGGATCAGATATGTGAACAAGTCCTCTTTCCCTGAACTGTCTTGCCTCTGTTAGTTCAAGGGTTTCCGGGTGGCTTGTGGTCTCCTTTAAGTTATCATAGGGCACAAGAAGAGTTTCCTCGATCAACTCGCACTTAATAACACTTTCTTCCACCTTCTTGAGTGTTCGCGGATCCTTGGTCTGCATATTTTCTCTAGCGTACCTTTTTTCAGACTCAAGGGTCGCTCGAATTGCCCAACCACCTACATGCCTAATTTTGGCCTTACCTGGCCCAGTCATTTCAGACACGTCGAATCTGATTGGCTCTTGTTGTTCTTCCTCGCTGCGACGAGAAATGACGCGAAGTAACTGACCAAGAAATTCTTCGTACAGCTTTGTTGCAATCTCTGTAGCAGCTGCTATTTGTGGTTGCTGAACTTCTGTGCAGTTGAAAAGAGCTTTGATATATTGTTGGAACTGTGGTGAGTTTAAGAACTGGTGAAGTTTGGCGGTACACTCTGTAAAACCTCCTCGGGAAATATTTACCAAGACCTCGTCCGGGTTTTCAATGATGTGGTCATTAAATATTTCATACAAATGAAACCAAGTCAAATTAACAAAGGCTGTTGCTTTGTCGTGGAGAACTTCCTGCAACTGCTGAATGCACCTGTTTTTGTCTTTTGCAAACACAGACAGCGGCTTATCAACTCTCATTGACGCAAGCATTTCACTAACAGCAATTGAGGGCGGGGGACTCGAAAGTTCCGAATCTGGCTTCGACAGTTCACCATACACCTGCACTAAGTCTATAACAGGCTCGTCATCATCTCTCTCAAAATAAGATGCGACGAGTCCATCATTGAGTTCAGAAGGAAAATTGAATGTCTCGTCGCAATCTTTCTCCTCTATGGCATATTTGTCTTTGACTTCAAAGAAATCTTCACAAAGTTCCTTGTTGCGACAACATCGCAGATCTTCTTCTATTTGGCCAAGATCCGTAGAGCATTCGCGAATAACTCGTGAACTCGGGGGAAGTAAATTGGTCGATCTGAAATTTAGTACCTGGAGATTCGCAGGATCCCTTACCCTTGATAGTGCCACGTACGTCAGACCGGGGACAAACTCGCTTGAACAATGAACTACAGCTGCAGATAGAGTGAGACCCTGAGATTTGTGGCAAGTGACAGCATACGCAAGAACGATCGGAAACTGTCGGATGCTGCCTAATATTTTTCCTTCTTTGTTCCTCTTGAACCACGTTTGTTTCTCTATCAAAATGGAACCGACACCAGGAAATGATACTTTCAGCGTATCGCCTACACACTCTTCGAATACTCCTCGACTACCATTTTTTAGTTCATTGTTCAAATTCCACACGAGCATGACTGGACAGCCGGGCCTTAAATGCAAAATTGAAGAACCAGGCCAATTCATTCCTTTAACTAGATTTGTGTTCTCAGACTCGAAAGTAAACTGAGGAAGGGGAAGATTTTGTAAGGCCAAACGATTGTGTAATGCTACCGGCAACCTTTTAAAATAAATGTGGCTCAAGTCATCTTGAACACTCTCCAGTGCTCTGCTAAGGGACGTAATGAATTCCCGGGTCTTTTCGCTGCATTTTCCAAACCTGATGTCTTTCAGTGCGATAAGAAATTCTTCGTGTCTTTGTCGAAGGACATCTGTCAGCTCGTAGCGGTGCGTTATGGCGCTTTGGAATACTTGCGAATGGAACATAAATAATCCCTCATCTAAAACGTTTGGAACGGGGCGCAATTGCAGAAACTCCCCTACAAGAATCACTTGCTTTCCAGCAAAGGGACAATTACACTGAGGTTCGCTTAGGCGATGGTGAATGGCATTAACTAGTTCCAGCATACGCTGACTTGACATGCTTGCTTCGTCCCAAATCAACACATCGCATCTTCTTATTCGATCGACATCTCCACTTCTTTTTGTCGACCTCTCTACAAGCTGTCTCCAAGGTAGGTCGGCAATTCCTACACCATAATACGAATTCACGGTCGACGCGACCCCAGGATCGTACACTGTGCAGGCTATACCAGTAGAACATACGACGGATACCCTTTTACCTACTGCCTGGAGATTGCGGATTATTTCTCTAACCACAGTAGACTTTCCAGTTCCTCCTTGGCCGGTAACAAACAAATTATGTCCTTTGCAGGCTAAACTTACTATATTCGCTTGTCCATGTGATAACTGAACGGTCATACTGACGAAGAGCCCTGACTAATAACTAGATCATATCGTCAGAAATCTAAACGGGAAGCTTGACATAATATGTTACAACAAGAATTTGGTAAAAAATAAAGGCGCGAAACAATGACTTGACAAGTGAGAAAAGGCAAGCAAATGGAATACGGAACACTAATGCAAGCGAATGAATGAGTATTTACATTAAATAACACGGGCAACACCGCCATTGCTAAAAACATATTAAAGATCATCGTAATAAAAAGCGACAAACATTTTATTCACAACCATCAGTCTTTTGTTGGGTTTATATAAAAAAAGGCGCGAAACAATGACTTGAAAAGTGAGAAAAGGCAAGCAAATGAAATACAGAACACTAATGCAAGCGAATGAATGAGTATTTCCATTAAATAACACGGGCAACACTGCAATTGCTAATAACGTACAACAGATTATCGTAATAAAAGTCGGCAAACTTGAATCATGTTGATTTTCTAGCGATCTCTTCGCATTTGATAACATGTTTTGTTGCTCGAAGAAAAACCCGCAGAATATTCTGTTTGTTTTGTCTGATGATGTCCCGTCGCGTCGCCTCGCTATGTCATTGGTCGCTTATAACAATGGAGCTGTTCGAGAAGCCGCTGAGGGGATGGGGTAAGTGTTGTACATGAAATGACTGTACCTCCGTCGGGTGGAGTTCATTTGACCTCGGACCCAAGCTCCGTGTCCTCGTCGGCGATCATAAGCGGTTAAATTCATCAGCTATCGTGGAAATCGAAGCACAAAATGCTCATTTCCAGCCAAGTGCGTGGGGTTTTTTCGACGATGAAACATTCACGGAGGTTCGCAAATGATGTGGCTTTAGCTTTGCGTGAAAAAATCTTGGCTGGGATGGATTTTCGAGTCGCAAACGGCCTCTGAGCTGACAACGGTCGAAATCTTAGTGTGCAGCCTTGACTTCGTCTTAGAACATTGAAAACACTGAAAACACCGACTTCCCGAAACTGTAAAATAAGCTCCAAAAGGCACAAGAGTACACCAGAGGTGAGTCATTTTGATTCATTTTATTGAATGAAAGTTAAATTGAGCATTTTTTAGGCTTTATAATCGACGATATTTGATTTCCCATACAAATTCTTATAACTCGTTTAAATTCTCAACGGCTGTCTGTAGTGACGCGAGCTTGGGCTGCCTATGCTAGATCTTGCTCTTTTCAGGCATGAACCAGGTTGTTTGCACCTTTCTTGCGACCTGCGGGAGGGCAAGCTCTAGAAACTCTTCCTTAGCGAGCCTTCCACTGAAAAACTTTCCAAGTCTGGCTTTCCGGTGTTAGGGGCCGAGGTTTTTGTGCAAAATTCATCAGCGGCTTCCTTGCAGCTTCTAAAAGGTGTTCCTTCGGGCAATGGTTAGTAAACGTTTTGTAGTGCTTATACAAATTTTCGCTACTTGAAAATGTATGTTCACGCGAAAAAAATATCAGCTTGACAATTTTTCTTTCCCGATACTCCATTTAAAATGAACATGAGCGCCATTAGTAATAAAGGGCCAGAAAACCATTTAAAACATTTTGTGGCAATTTTTTTGTCAACAAACTTGGGTTGTCGGCGAGCAGAATTCGAAAGTGACCTGTTGTGCTTTGGCTTTTATTTGTGCTTTTCCTAACTATTCTAAGACGAATTCAGGCTGGTATTTTCGAATCAAGTGCAAGAAGACGGCAAAACCGTATCGATATTTATTTGAGTCAACGTCGCCAATTAAGACTTTGACCGCGTCCTTACGTAGATCAACAACAATGTCATTTACGAACAACCGAAATGCACTGTTTCCGGTGAAGGGGCAAATGATTGACAGGATAGCAGAGGATAGCACGGTTTTGACTGCCGCGCGCACTGCGGGCGCAGGTTCCGTATGCAAGGTGGATGATTTCCAAAAAAATTCTTACTCCTGGTACTCCGCTGGCGCGCT
>NC_090871.1:21749940-21762440 GCF_036669935.1 Montipora foliosa
TCTCAGGAGAACGGCCATTGAGGCAAGCAGAATGAATATCATTTTGGGAATCATCTCGAATTAACTAAGGCTAAAAAAGTAATGATAAATTCTGAGAAAGCCGTTTCATTTAAATGCTTTTACTAATTAAATTTAAAATAAGTCAGGCTTAACGCAATGAATATAATTTAATCGACAAATGTATCCAACAGGTTCTAAGTTTCTAAGTTCTAAGTTTTAAGTAATTGAACTAATAGATGGAAAACATTAATGACAATTTCGACACTTAACGGGGTAAAGAACTTTTACTAGCACCCAGCATGGGACATTCCACAACATTAACGTACTTACCACGGTTTGGACACAACAATATGGTGCTGTTGAAAACGGAAAAGACACGTCCGGTTCTGACGGACTTGCAACACAATGATTCTCTCTCTTAACACAGCCGAGAGAACAACATACGATTAATTATTAACACAAGCTGATGTGTAGTCTTGCCATTCGTTTGCCACAGATGACTGCATGCGATACAGTTCCATCAAGGTTTCAATTGCTGGTTAATGGACTCTCAAGGAGTCTAAGGTGTGGGTCAAGGGCCTTAATTGGTCAAAATGGCTAATTCGTGATAAATTTGACCAGTTGAGTGGTGTGGAACTGACGGACAGTTAGGAAGTTCTCATCGTACTTAACCCCTATGTACAGCATTCGGCGGGGGAGGGGATTCTACCCGCGCCGACATTGAACTCCTCTAATTTTCTTATATTCAAGCAACGATACCAAATTCAATGCCTTTTTCGGAAATTTATCTGGAAACAGTTTAGAGTGGTTGGTGTATCATCCTGACAATTGACGTTGCTATGATCCGACCAGTTCTACATATGATTTTTCATTTGTTCATTATCACTCAAAGCGTTATTTGAAGTCAACTTTCAAAAAACGTTTGGAGTTATTTTTATGGCACTAGATTAATTAAACTATGGAACGTCAGACACAAAAATTGATATAAAATAAAACAAACGCTATATCAGTCTGGAAACAGAAAAAATTAGGTCTCTTTGGATTTTTGGAATAATAAAACAAACGTTATCTACAATGTGCTGAGAAGGTAAAGTTTGGATAAAATAAATGTTAACCCACCAATTTAAAATACTAACTTTGACACGTAAGGACAAAAAAGCTTTTACCACCACGGATCATTCTATAACTATTCACCTACTTAACACGGTTTGGAAACAACGCGATGTTACTGTGGAGTTATACAAAAGTTCGGTGACTGACCTACTCGCAAGACAACAATCTTCCCTTTTAACACCGCTTCGTTTGGCTTGATCTTTATTAATGTTGAGTAGTTTTTCAATTTTGATCCATGGATCTCTAACATATTTTGCTTTTGGTATGATGAATGACACTTGTTTTTGTCAGGTTAGAGTTTTGTCTTCTGCAAACGTGTGCATTATATATGCTTTAAATATCGCTCACTTATGAAATCACGTTGTGGTGGAGTTCCAATTATTCTTTCGACGTCAGAGTTTCTGTACTTAAAGGCAAATGTATCTCCTCCTTCACTATTACTTTTCCTTTTCCATCCGTTCTTTACGATGCATCTCAGGAGACTGTGCCAGCATGATTCTAGTTTCCTCAATTCGTCTTCATTAGGTAGTTGCGCTTCAGTGCAATAAACAAGTCTGGATCTTACACAGGCTTCTAAGGTTTTTTTTTCTTGTTTCCATGGATACTTTAGGATCAGTTGGAACGTATTTTAGATCATAAAATTTACCTGTTGCGCTTATAATTCTGTTGTCAACAAAAGAGTCCTTTTGGTCATTATAGGACATATGTCCCAGGTATTTAAATTCCTTAACATTTTCAATCCTGTTTCCAGAAATGTTTGTTCATGAGTTCTGTTCAGACAAGTACCATGAGTTCTGAATCGTTGAAAACTTGTGTTTTTGTTTTCTTGAAGCTCATCTGTAGACCATATTTAGAGCAAGTTCTGTGTACTATATCTAGAATAACCTGTAGATCAGAAAGATCTTTTGAGAAGATTACGACATCATCTGCATACAGTACACGTAACCATCTAATCATTTCAGTTCCATTCATGTGTCCAGTGCTACGCTGGTGACAGGCATTTGCAACTGCATATGTGTATTGAATACCCCGTCCATTGGGAAAACGCTGATCGATTTCATGAGCAGCTACCTTGACTACCCAATCAAAGAACCAATTAAATTCAGTAGGGCTTTCTATACCACCTTGTCTACTTCCTTCTTCAATAGGGAAGTCAGTAACAACGCTACAAATTTTCCCAGATGTTCCATCATATAATAATCATAAGATATCAATTAACTTGTTGCATCCCGTTCTGATTTTCAGAACTTCATACCTTATGTGTCTCGGTACCTTATCGAATTCAGCAGTTAAGTCAATATACTATGCAAATATAACTCCCTCAGTGTTCTTTAACACTTGTCGCATGATAAATATCCCATCAGTAGTAGATCTGTCCCATTTGAAACCAAACTGTTCATTTGAAATGTTTACCTCATAGCTTTCTTTCAGTCATGTGATAATTGATATCTTGGATAACATCTTTGAGATGTTAGTTCCAACAGACAGTGTACAATAATTGCTTGCTACTGTGAGTTGCTTACTTCCTCTCTGAAAGAGACAAGTTATAGAGAGTTTCAGCCAGTCAGAGGGAATCGTCATTGTCATCCAAATAGTATTCAACATCCAGCTAGATTGCCATGATTAGTTGATGGAAAAATTCCATATTAAGTGCTTCAGTTGGTATTTTATCAGTACCAAAGCTCTTTCCATCATTGAAGCTTTTCAAAGCAGATTTAAGAGGCTGTCTCCGAAAAAGCGGTTAGATCGATCTGGTTTGGAAAATAGATTTCGCTCATTTTTAGTGTATCACAAGACTTTCATGTGCTTATACTAAAACCACAATCTGCTTGATCGGAGCTTTTACTGAATTATTGGAGTTTTGAGGGATTTTTGGTTTACCCGCTCGAACGCTCCTCGGGCCCTATATCGAGGGTTCAATTTGAACCAAGTATAGAACAATGAAGCTGGGCCTCGGTGATCATGATC
Source organism: Montipora foliosa (assembly GCF_036669935.1). Taxonomy (NCBI): domain Eukaryota; kingdom Metazoa; phylum Cnidaria; class Anthozoa; order Scleractinia; family Acroporidae; genus Montipora; species Montipora foliosa. Next base: position 21,753,022 of record NC_090871.1, read on the forward strand.
TGATCTCTGCTATACGGAAGTAGAATACCACTAGACCTCAACCTAAGCTCATTGAATATATTAGTACGAAGGGCTTCGACAATGATCGTTTCCTAGCGCTAGCTGATCTTGGTAAACTCCCCCGGCATACTGCATATATCCTCGATGACATTGATGTTATTTGTGAACACTGGTACCAGCTGTTCATCGATGTAGTGGACCAGCAGATGTCATACAAAAAGAAGTATATCCAGAAAGACCAGCTGCCCTGGATAACCCCTGAGATCTCCTCTGCAATCCACCACACTTCACAAGCTCTTTTCAGACCGCGTCTGGAGTATTAATTATAAGAGAGATGAAGTTGTCGGGTTTAACTATAGATCGTTTTCACTATCACGCAACAAAAAAAATAAAATAGAAACAGTTCAATGAAATAAGCCAAAATCTTGGGATGTTGTAGGAGAAAAATTTATAAATCACCTCAGCAATTCTCAGGTCTGTGCGCTACAGCGTTTCTGAGTTATTTGTCGAAGCGTTTCACGCAACTTTATAGAGTTTATAATCATGGAAACTCAAGTTCATCGCCTCGTTCTCGCCCTTTGGCGCGGTACTGGGTTCCAATAGGCGTATTGCGTGACAAGTTATATTTTATATATGGCGTGACAATTTCATATTTTCAAACAAGTTTTATATATGGCGTGACAAGTTCTATATTTCCAAACATGTTTTATATACGGCGTGATAAGTTTTATATTTGTAGCAAGTTTTATGTATAAGCGAAGATGTTTTATTTAAAGAGCAATCAGTTTTATATATTTAAGGATAAGTTTTATGTGTGACGAGAAGTATTTTTGATACAAACGGCATTCCATAGGAACCACTTTTTATTTCTATTTTGGTAGTTTTTTTCTCGTTTCTTTCATCTTTCAACTTATCTCATCTTTTTTGTCTTCGTTTACCAATTTTTTAATAAAGTGTGCCTCACTTCCAACATGGTGGCCTCAAACTCGAAATGGTGTATCTTCGAGGTCATGTGGCAACGGAATCATTCCCAAAACCGTTTTACGTATAAAGATTCATCCATTCTGTTACTTTTCTAAATTGAAACCTATAGAAAAGAAAGTGTAGTCAATGTACAACACGGCAAACGTGGGGGAAATGAGACTGAAACGGGTCCTTCGAATGCTCTTATAGTTATTGTTATTTTTTGGTAAATGGCCTATTGATAATTCCATTAGTAACAACCCATAAACTAAAGCAAATGTAGACTGTCAGTAAAATACAGAAAAGGTCTTGAAGTATACAACAAATCCATATTATTGCGAGGCGCGGTCGCCTAACGGTTAGCGTGCTGGGCCCGGTTGTTCAAAAGCCGATTAACGCTAATCCCAGATAAAAATTAAGCAAGGAGTTTATTTCTCTACTCCAAAATGCTGTTCACCGCTGATAATCAGCAAAACTTTACATTAGAAGAAGTCAATCTTGAAAAACAAAAATAAGCGAAAAAAACTTTCACCAAAAAGTTGAAAACTCGAAACAAAAGTTTACGCTAATCCTGGATTAAGCTAATCGGCTTTCGAACAACCGGGCCCTGGATCCGGACTCCGGATCTAGCGGTCCGGGTTCGAGCCCTGGGCGGATCAATGTGTTGTGTTCTTGGGCAAGAGTCTCTTTTCACATCCAGGGGGGAATAAGAAATGCTCCTAGTTGTTCATACTGCAGTAACCGGAGATAAGCGGCGGCCGGATGGGCCACTAGGCTCGAAGCAGACTTTACTTTTTACTATTTTGGTATGCTCCGCGCATTTAGACCAAGTGGTTCTTTATTGGTTGCTGAAAAAATAATAAAGGCGTTCTAAACAGTCCTACTTTCTAGACTTTTAAAGTGACATCAATGAAAATAAAATCCGGTTCCCGAATCGAACGTATTGCTGAGAAGCAAAATTAAATTTAAAAATACTCTAAAAATCCGAGGTTGCTTAAGGTAAATCTAAAATTATAAAGCATAACAACTTCTAAATTCATAGAATTAGGCATACAATTGACCCGTGAGCCAAAAGAGAACGTGTTACTTTTCCCATTAGCTAAGTCATTGGCTCCTAGGTTTGTCACTTACGAGATGTTCTGCAATTGTGTGCAGGTTTAGCGTGGAGGAATTCTAAATTATGATAGCTTTTATTGCAATAACAGTCAACGTTCTCAATGACACCCTCCTTTCCTCGGTACTTCACAAGTACTATTATTGAGTTTGGTCAGCGGTTGTCCCAAAAGATAAATATGGCGGCAATCTTCATTGATGTTCGCCGTTTTGTAGAGGAAAAACTTCGCTGTAACAATGATAATGGCAGACAAAAAGCGGCTTAGATACCTAAACTTAATTTTCACCTTCAGGGATCCAGTGCTTGGGCAGCAGAGATCGTCTTTTTTCGCAAAATCAGGGAGCAAAATTCGAACACTGGAGCATTTCTCTGTGACGGGTAAGCCAAGCTGAGGCCGTTAAAGGAGGGTTTGTTCCCCTTCAATTGACCTGTAATGCATTTAAATGTCTTTTTCGTTTATTTAGTATAGGGTTGTTTTAGGTCTATCTGCGAGCGATGTTAGTGCAACGATCCCTCTTAACGATTCTTTCATTGTGGAGCCAAAACTTGGCGATCGCCGAAATTAGACATGTTCAGAGCCTAAATATTCGATCAAGGACGGGTCGCAAAGTTTTCGCTCCGTAATGACATTACGTATGGTACTTACTCTCCATCTGCGTTGGTTTGATTGAAAAAGACCGCCTCCCTTTTTCATAAATAGAGTTCGAAGTTGATCGGTGTTCGCGTGCCTGATCAGGCTGCATGATAGAGATGCCTTTATAGTCTCGCTCGTACGTTCATTTGACCTCAATGTTAATGAAAGTCACCTTTGTGTATTCAAAAGACATGAAGTAACTGGCCATCGTTTTTGTTTTGTACGGGCTTCGTTAGTTATTGATAAATTGATCTTCAAATTTGGGTCAAATTGAAGCCTCGATATAGGGCCCCAGGAGAGTTCGAGCGGGTGAGCCAAAAATTCCCTCAAAACTCAAATAATTTAAAGGATCCGATGAATGGGATTGTGGTTTTAGTAAAAGCACATGAAAGTCTTGCAACACACCAGAAATTAGCGAAATCTATTTTTCAAACCAGATAGATAGGACCGCTTTTACGGAGACAGCCTCTTAATTTCCTCTCTGTCGGGTGGATTTGAATTTATGTCAATTTTCTGATCGTTAAATAGATCAGAGTAAATTTCAAGATGTGCAAGTTCAACAGGCATTTCAATTTCTACTTCTTTCACATCTCCTTGACAACCATATCTTTTCGAAGCTCTGTATAAAAGCGTTGTTTCGTTTCATTAGTTATTCTCAAATATAAGCCGTAACATTCCACGTATCTCGTTAGAATTCTACCAGCTATGTTTACAACTGTTTTCATCACCCTCACGTTGGGGCCAAGGATAAAGCCGACTCCCGCTCTGCTCTTCTTTTCGTACAGTATACAAAACTAGACGCCCCATGAGCGTACACTGGGTTGGTACGTGTTACTCAAAAACAGAAGGGACTGAGTTGGGTGGTATTAAACTGCAGCGTTCCAGGCAATTTTTTCAAGTCGGGGGTCATTAAGACCATTTAAGGGGTCACCCAGAAGTCGTACCAGCAGAGGCCCTTTGGCTCACACGTTCATACGACGAAAAAGATCTTTTTCTGAAGTTAAAAACCTGGCTACCGGCCTATTAATCATTTGTCCGAAAGAAGATTCAAGTTGTCTTTGCGTAATATGTAACTCTAACAGTACACTATATTGTTTTGGTATTGTATATCATTGCAGTGCCATGGCAGAAGTCATGTGGTTACTAGCAAAGTACTGATCCCAGAAGATTGAAGAAAATAAAAGGGAATCGAGAAACATTGACCTCTGGGCTGACATGTTGATCATTTTCAAGTTCCCTCACAACTTCTTTTCACCACAAGTTTAAGCGTGCACTCTGAGCATCTGACAGCTTAGTAATACACGAGTTCACTGAAGTTAACCCTATCCGGCGGGGTTAGTATCTGGATGGTTGACCTAAAAAATACACCAATTTGCAACAGAAGCATAGGACCGAAATTTCTACTGTAACGCCAACAAATGCGAACTAAGCAAGGTACAGATTTTGTTAACTGAATAGAGTGTTATGTGAAGTGCTCGATTTCTATCCCATATGAACCATGTGAGCGTCAGCCCTACTGATGGAAATGGGCCCACACGAGGACAGAGAAAAAACTCTGACCAGGGTGGGAATTGAACCCACGACCTTCGGGTTGGATCTCCGCTGCTCTACCGACTGAGCTACAAGGTCAGACGGGAGCAGACCGTGGGAACTGAAGATGTTAAAGTCACGGCAATGAACATGTACAAGTACACGGAAAGGTTACGTTTATACAAACGTAACCTTTATACACGGCCAACGTTTGTATAAACGTAACCTTTCCTTGTAATTGTACATGTTCATTGCCGTGACTTTAACATCTTCAGTTCCCACGGCCAGCTCCTGTCTGACGTTGTTGCTCAGTCAGTAGAGCGGCGGAGATCTAACCCGAAGGTCGTGGGTTCAATTCCCACCCTGGTCAGAGTTTTTCTCTGTCCTTGTGTGGGCCATTTCCATCAGTAGGGCTAACGCTCACATGGTTCTTATGGGATAGAAATCGAGCACTTCACATTACACTCTATTAAGTTAACTCTCTTTAAAATATAGTGCTACACGGCCAACGTTTGTATAAACGTAACCTTTCCTTCTACTTGTACAGATTTTGTTAGCCTGCTTTATGCAAAACAAATATTGATGCAAAAGTAAATAAATTTTGATACACAGTTTTTAGGAAGAGTAGAAGGAAGTTTTCAGGACGGTCGATCGAGAATAAAATATTTTGCCATCAGCACAAAATTTACTACATGAAAACAACATTAATTTTGAACCGCGAATATAAAAAGTTACGATCAGCGACAAACATTTTGGGAGATTTTTGCTACGTTCAATTTTCTTACAGTACTTTTGGCTGCACAAGTAAATCGCAAAATCGAAAGTGACATCGAATTCAGCGGGCGCCGTGATCAAGTTACCGAGGCATATTTACTCGCGAAACAGTGAAGCATCTGTGTGAAATGATGGCAAGATACAAAGTTTTGTTTTTCTTAGTTTTCTTTTCTTTCAAGTGTTATAATGTTTGACAAGAAATGTGCTAATTCAACACAAAGATCGCAATCGCCCAACTCTTGAGGTTGACCATTGTCAAACATTTACTCTCCAAGACGAGGTTTTTTGTCACCGGGTAATTCCATCGTTTTGGAAATAGCAGCTACTCTAGTATTCATCAGCGTCACAATTTTTTGCTGATTTTGGAGCTCATTTTGTTGAAACTCAAGCACGCTTCCAACAGACCTGTTTATTTTCGTGACTTATGCACCGCTTCTTACAGAGCACTGCCACAAAAATCCACCCGTATCACATTTCAACCCAGGTATGCACATTTGTTAAGCTCGAAAATTACACAACATGATATTAAAATTCACAAAGGCTGGAAATATCAAAAAACCTTTTCCAGCGAGAAATGTATTGAAACAAATAACATATTTGCTATTAGAGACAAAAAACCTTCCTATTTCAATTGCGTGTGTGCAAACAAGAGCATATGCAATTAAATAAATTTCTGACAGTTCACATCAAACCCTTTTCGAAAGAAGCTTGACCGTAAAATAATGAGGCACAAAAGAGACAACAAGCGTTCATTCAAATAATTCTTCACTGTCACATTTCCATTTTTTTTTTTTTACCTTTGCAGAGTTGAGTACAAAATAAATTTAAATTGCCAGACAACTAAGATGCGACTTCAGTAAACACTGTGATGCATTCAAGGCGTTCGATTCCTTCAATGGTTGTTAAATCCATAAAAAATGTGCCATTTGATTTCAGTGTTTTATATAATACCAAGGTAGTAAAATATTAGAACCAAAGTTCACTTGATATCCAACGGCGAAAAATGAGATTGTTGTCGAAGACCATTACTCGTCGCTTTAAAGATTCCAGATATTTATTTTTCACCGCCTGTCTTGTTCATCCAAGTGACGTTCCATTCTTGAGCTCCATGAGGGTATATTTTGTTTAAAGATCCACGAAAACGCCATTCGTGTTACAAGACTTTCGACGCCATTGCAGGTTAATTAAATGTTCTCCTGTGTGCACCAGAGAAATCTACGCATTAGTGCAGCCCGCTCAAACCTACGCAAAGAAGACTCTATGCACAAAGACACCACTAAGCAGGGGAGTGACCGGCAAGACTTTTCATGACACGAAAAAAATAAAACGAAGAAATGAAACGCAGATTCCGACTGGGTTTGGCAACCCAGTAATTAATCCACTTCCATTGTTGATTGTTATCATCAAATTCAATATATTTAGATCCAGTTCTCCAACTTTCTGGCGCACCTAATATCTCTATATTATGTTGTTAAATTTGCATAATTCTATTGCAAGACCAATATTGTCATCCTTTTTCAGTGATTGTGAATTCAACGCGCGTAGCAATTGGTACGCAATTAATATCAATTGGATCCGGATTGATTGCATTCTTTTTGTTGTGGAATGCTGTTGTTGTTGTTGTTGGCCAACATTTCTATTTGTAGAACAGTCACGTTTTTCAGTAGTAATCGAATATTTTTGTAGTGTTGGGGCGTTTACCAGACACCACAGACACTGAGTTTGTCGTTTTGAAGAGTTATAGAAATTAAATTATTTTCATTCACCTTCTTGTCCGAAGAACTCGGGTCGATGATGCACAACGGTTTCCAGGGCCGTAGCCAGTATGAGGCAAACCGAAGCACTTGCCTCAGTCATTATTTCGTGATTTTTTAAAATAAGGCGTGATTCCAGTGTTAATTGTCTTTAAAATGTACCGGTACTCATCATGAACACCTATAATACCTACGAAGAGAATTTAACGATGTACATTGCCTCAGTCATTTTTTTTTTCTTGGCTACGGCCATGGTTTCCATTCTATGTTCGTGAATAGATTCTAATTCTTTAACTCTTTTACCAGCTCTTTTACCTCTCCCACCATATCCTGGGTACGGGTGTAGATTGTTTGATTGCAAATGACGTCACGGCGGTCTTGGTTGAAAGAACAATAGCGCAAAAGTAGTCTTTTTGGAATTTGACTCTATTATTATGCAAAGCTTAAGTTACATTTTTCTATTGTTTTGGCACCAACATGGCCGTTTTATCACGTGAGACCCTGTTTACAAGCAGGTAGGGTAACCCTAGTGAGAGAGTTACCCTAGCACTCATACATTTCTTCTTTTTTTCATCGACGTGTTTACAAGGCAGCTATGGTTACCCTGGCGCTAGGGTAACCCTATCTGAGTGCTAGGGTTCCCCTTGCTCTAGGGTAACCCTAGGTGCCTTGTAAACGCTCTGCTAGGGACAACTCGCCTACCCGGGACAACTTTTTAGCGGTTTTTATTGTTTGCGATGCTGGCGGTTACCAAGATCGCAAAGTTGTCCCGGGTGGTAGGGTAACCCTACGTGTGAAATTTTGCTTGTAAACCCGGGCTATCTTTGACCCTCCTGCTAGGGTAACCCTAGTAGTTACTGTAGGGTTACCCTACCCGCTTGTAAACAGGGCCTAAGTTATTGCTCCAGAGGCCATGTTGAACAAATCCAAAGCTTGTTACGTCCGACATCAAGGCGTCTGTCAGGTCGGCTTCAGAAGTTCAATTACATTCTCACGAATAGATCACAACATAGACGTTAAAGTGGATGTTAAGATCCAGAATATAAAAGCAAGATATATACAAAGGTGGATATGTAACAAGTAAACGTAAAAGTAGTATAAAACTAAAAAATAAAAAAAGATATTGTGAGAGAGTTAAAAAGTCATGCGACCGTATCGGCGCTTACAAATTCAAAGGTTAAGGGCTTTAATTGGTAGAAATGGTTAATTCGTTGTATAATTGACCAGGTGAGTGACAGTGAAACGAAAATGGGCACTTAAAATTTCTTATTGTTTTTAACTTTTTCCAGGATAATAGGCTTTTTACTCTGAAGGCACGTGACACGACTGGAAAAATAGCATATTTATTTCAATAATTGTCTTAGAACAGAATATCAAGTAAAAAACGCTTTTCTGATGAAGGTGAACTATTTCCAGCCCCTCTAGTTTAGAGTGATTGTCCATGAAAAAACTTTCTGTTTATGTCCAAAATTCAGCTTTGATAATTTATAATTTCAATTTTAAGCAGTTGAAGAAGACCTCACCAAGCGCTGAAAGTTGAATATGTTAGATGTCCGTCAGAAACGCTTTTTTAAAATCTGCAACAGTAAAATACGCCGATAACTCATGATCACTGATCCAGGCAATCTAGCCGAGAGATATAGTCGATTAACCATGTTTTTCGGACATACTTTGCCCCCAGGCCTTGACTGAAACCTACTTGAGCTATGTTGGGATATCAGTAGACCTTAAATGACCGTGTATAGAAATAGAGGGCTTACGCCTGCACTTGCGTGGTAAACTCCGCTATCCTAAATTCATTTTCTCAAAGTACAAGGAAAGGTTACGTTTATACAGACGTTGGCCGTGAAGCTCTTATATTTTAAACAGAATTAACTGAAGAGAGTGTAGTGTAACGTGAAGTGCTATATTTCTATCCCTTATGAACCATGTGAGCTTTAGCCCTACTGATGGAACTGGGCCCACACAAGGACAGAGAAAAACTCTGACCAGGGTGGGAATTGAACCCACGACCTTCGGGTTAGATCTCCGCCGCTTTACCGACTGAGCTACAAAGAATGACTGACCGCTCTACCGACTGACCTTGTAGCTCAGTCGGTAGAGCGGCGGAGATCTAACTCGAAGGTCGTGGGTTCAATTCCCACCCTGGTCAGAGTTTTTCTCTGTCCTTGTGTGGGCCCAGTTCCATCAGTAGGGCTAGCGCTCACATGGTTCATAAGGGATAGAAATCTATCACTTCATGTTACACTACACTCTCTTCAGTTAATTCATTTTCTCAAAGTTTGGTATCTGTAAAATCCAATGTTGGAATCGCACCTGGCGTCATGGCGGCCATGTTGGTGGAAAGAATACTAGCGAAAACGTCGTTTTGGAAATTTGACTCTATTATTATGCAAAACCTGAGCTACATTTTTCTGTTGTTTTGGTACCAACATTGCCGTGAGTGCAATCAAAGAAAGAATCTTTGATACCGACGCAAAAACGGGCAGATTTTATGCGTCGAGCGGGAATTTAGTCAAGGTCTGTATTCAAAACTTTCGCTTTATCTTTTTGGCAGAATTATCGACAGTTATGCAAACCCTTGACTGCGTCTCGAGTTTGCCTAACTGTAACTGTCGATTTGTCCGCAGCACACGTAGGCGCATCGATC
>NC_090871.1:21769940-21772440 GCF_036669935.1 Montipora foliosa
AAGTCGACTTCTTCGATGCATGACAGGTCAGATTTAATTGCCCGGAAAATTTACCCGCCTTAAGCATGATTTCTATCCTTTCGCAAAAGTGTGTATGAAAGTGGAAAGATGGAATAAGTAGGCACACCTGAGGATGAAGCTTAGATTCGGTTTCCAGAACGAAATCCTGATCATGTAACTCGAGCAATTGTTGAAATTTAGTAGAATGTTCAAAGTTCTTCATTCCATTGAAATTTGTTATCATGCTTCTGAGTCTGTTTCTTTCCGATATTTTGCCCTGCTTCGGTGTGTTTCAATGGCTCGATGCGTTTGCTGCTATACGGTTTAAAGAACTATAGCCACCGGGTATACCAGATCGGACTTCGCGATGGCGAACACACGTGTTTTTGGGCTCCTGACTTTTTACTGTGTTTTAACACTGATTAACTGTTTTCTTCTAAAATATTTCTACCGAGTCGATCATACTACTTGGTGCAATAGTTTAGATTGCCCAATTCAACATTATAAAGCTTTATCTGTCCTGTTGAAAGAAGAGGATTCTGGCCAAGTCGTCAGCGATAGCCATCATATTGACTATACTTCGGGAATGCAGCGCCCACGAAGGCATAAATTCTTCAACTCTAGACACAGATATTATCAAAATGCGGATTCCACGTTTCAATATCAGAGGCTCTAAAAGTGCAGTGATATCAATCCCAATCCAGGCCCGACGAAGTTTCCATTTGCTTGCTGTGAGAGGCCATGCAAGAACAATCAGCGAGCCCTACAATGTGACGGTTACAACTTGTGGTGCCATGCTAAATGTACTTATGTTTCCCAGGACCAATACAACCGGTTATCAAGTACTGACGATACCTGGTACTGTAATGCCTGTACTTTTAAGTGGATTTCAGACTCTTTCTTTTCTGATTCAACCGGGGATTCGCTTAACAATTCGACCTCTACGAATTCTGATACCTCTGAGCCCGGTGTCGTTGTTGACTACAGGGCTAGTATCGCGGCTTACTACAAGTTTAACCTGTCGATTGCTCACCAAAACATCAATAGTCTTCAAAATAAAATGGATGAAATAAGGACTTTATTGAATCAAGAGCTATTTGACAGCTTAGTTCTGACTGAACAGAGATTGACTCCAACTACAATAACTCGCTCTTCCAACATCCCTCATACAGGATCATCAGACGCGATAGGAAAGGGGCGGTGGTGGCATAATGGTTTATATTAAACATAGCGTTTCTGCTTACAGACGTAAACAACTCGAGCCAGTGGATATCGAAGCTGTTTGCATCGATGTAAAGGGTAGGGGAAACACTTGGTTTTATCTTCTCGCCTGCTACAGATCACCAGACATTGTTTACTTCCAAGCAAAGACAGAGGTAACGGTCATAATCAACTGATTGAAGATGGGCGCCTCATTGCTGATAGTATTGATGTCGCCAATCTTCTCAACGATTATTTCATTCATGCAGTACCAAGGCCTACCCACATGTCCAACTTACAGCCAGAAGAGTTAAGACTCATTCCAGTGTTATAACCATTGAACATAAATTTAAAGGACAAATGAGCTTTTCATTCACTCCTGTTCGGGATTCCTACATCAGAAGGATACTTTCTAGTATCAAAATTAATAAAGCCACCGGTGCTGACAGAATCTCTCCAAGCCTGCTGAAACTTGCTGAGCAAGGAGTTCTGTTCTCTCACACTAGCTCCTGGCTGACAGATTGGAAAATTCCATTGTCTCTTCGATCTACAAAAAGGGTAGAGAGACTCTAAAATCTAATTACCGCCCTGTATCTGTGTTATCGGCTGTTCCAAAAATAGCTGAAAGAGTTATCTTTGATCAGCTATACGAGTTTTCTCTTGACTTTAATTCTCAGTGGAAATTTGTCTGGTTTCCTGAAAGGACATTCATATACAACAGCCCTTTTCAAGACATGCGAAGATATTAGAGAAAATTTAGACTCTAGCGAATACTCTGCAGCAATTACTATACAATCTCCTATTTTCCACGAGTTAATTCACTTGTCAAGTTGTTATCGGACTGTTAAGCCAATCACATTGTTAAGCCAATCACATTGAAAGTTGTAGTTAAATTAACCAAACACAACCTTGGTTTCAATCACCATAGAAACAGTGTCTGTATAGACTCCAAAATTGAGGCTTTCTTTCACATCGACATTACATAATTTAGGCCACCTTTGTCTGTTTTTATTTTATTTTATTTTATTTTTTATCCCAACGTTCGAAAACTTTCCCTTTCTTTCATAACTTGGCTCTTCTTCTTTTCCTGGAATTTGAAATTTTACGATTAATTGGTCAGAGGACTTCGTGTCGTCCATTCGGTCTGTACGAGTCAATTCGCCGACTTGACACTTCACTTCACTTTAATGATAAGTGCAACCTACAAGTTTGCATATATATATATGCACAGCGCATGAGAATTACATTTCCTTGCCTAGGACGACCACTCAGTCCTATTACCATTACGAATTGAACGAAA
>NC_090871.1:21794940-21817440 GCF_036669935.1 Montipora foliosa
TCATTTAACTTTATGGGATATTCAGACCGAGATGTGATTTAGATGTGCAATTTTCAGAGCTTTATTCATAACCCTCATAGATTCTCTTCGTTTCATATCCACGAACACGTCTACCTGTGCGCTGACGGTCATATTCAGAGGGAGTGAAGGAACTGGGGCGGGTGTACCCGAAGATCTTTGCGAGTAGCATCACCGGTTCTTGTTGCCATCGCATGAGAAACATGGCCGATGTTGCTATAAGTCACCGCTTGTTAGCCTGTGTGTGAAAGGGAATCAAGACGTTTATATGGAATCGAAGAAAAACAGAATCCTTGTGGAAGGCTTGAATTGCATTATATGAGGATGTAGCATGTTAAAAGGCGCCTATTCGTATCCTTTGTGAACATGCAAGTACTTAAATCAAAGTTGTCGATAAACTTATTTGGGCTTATTTTTTAATGTAAGGTTTCAGCCAGAGGCTTATTTTTATATCAATAACCATGTTACGACATGTTTAAGTATGAGATTTATTAATTGCTCTGTGTCGTCGTGAAAGGTTTATCTAGTTAGGAGGAAAGATTTCAGCTTTTCTTTTAATCGACTGCTGGTCTTATACTACACAGATGTAAGTTACGTACTATTAGTAAGCTTATTACTATCAAAAACAAGATTCTTCATATTTCCAGGGACGTCAGTAAGGGACAATAATTGCCTTGTTCATAGTAATAATGATTTTGTGTAATTGCATAAATCTAAATGTCACGACTCGATTTCATGCGAATATTTTCGTGTTACCAACAAGGGAGATCTTGAGAGAAACTGCTTTTTCTGCTATGCCTGTGTGGCATAGTCCCTCTTCTGCCTAAACACTCTAGTGCAAGTGAAGAAAAGGTCATTTCTCCTGCCTATATTTTTATCTTGCTGTTGATTTACTATAATCCTAACATTTCACCTCTACATTTCTGGTAGCCAATTTTTTTTTCAGACGTATTCAATGCATTGTGCTTGATAGACTGCGCAAGAAGGGGTCAGTCTCCCACATGAAGTCTACTCTCTGCCATGCAGACTGTTCATGTGTGAGTGATACCAAACTGTAATAAAACAGTTGAAAGTAATGGCAAAGACTATTAGTAACCACCTAAATGCTTCTTCAGGCTACATTTGGGCATGGTTTTTGTAATCTGGTTAGTAAACCTGATTTACAATGGGCAAACGAGTATGGAGTTCTAAAGTGGTGACATCATAAATATTAAATTTTTTGAGATTTTTGGGATATTGTGAAAGAACAACATCTGAAAGTCCTACAGTAGTTGCGAAAAACTAGCGTTGTGGGGCAAATTGTCTCAAAGATACTAATCCAGTTTTGCTCTGATGACTCCATAAAATCGTTCTAAATTTCACTTGGTTCTTAATGTTATGAACTGCCTCAAATTGAGAATGATTTGTATGGAGTCATCAAAGCATAACTGGGCTAATACTTCAAAGACATTTTGCCCTGAAATTCTAATTTTTGGTGAGTAGGCCTTTTCTTTCTTAATACCCTGAAAAATCCCATGTCACAAATTTAATTTTTTAAGACGTCACACTTTAGGACTCTAAACCAACAATAAGTTATTTGCCATTTGCTGTCTGAGCCAACTGCTGAAGCTTTTGTTTGAAGGCAGGTGTAATTTTTTTGCAAGCTGACAAAGACTACAACCTAGCACAGTGTTGAATTGTGTCTACTGTATATGACTTAAAACTTCCTTTCCAAATACATAGTCATGATTGAATTCAGAATAAGGGAGGATTTTGTATACCAATGTATTAACAAGAAAATGTGGTCTTTTTATCTTTAATTGTGGCTTGGTTGTCTTTTTAAAAATAAACTTAATGAATTATGTAAATGAGTTCCTTCCTTTTAATCAAATATTTAAATACATGTTTGCTGATGTTTTAGATTTGTTATTTAACAGAAAAATGTATAATTTTTCTCCATGCCTTTAAACTATTGTCAAAATTTACCAAAATTACAAAAAAATAAAAATAATGCAGATTACATGCAATGTACCTGCATTTGCAAGAATACATCAAGTGCTAAATATTGATAAACATACATTGTAGGTAAACATAATTTTGCCACTTTTCATTGAACAATTTTTGTCAAGCAGTAAGTAACTGTTATCTATCTTTCTAATTCAATTTTATTAGGCACCAGTTGTAGAAGCAGGGTTCTCCTTATCAGGCGGTAACCGGTAAAATCTACCGCTTGTAAGAGCACTTATTACTGCCTGCAATCGCTCAGAAGTTGCTTATCCTTTGCAGAACGTCCAACATTAACTAATTGCTTTACCGGTTTAAAAGGGTGCCATACCTGTTGCGCTGAAAACTAGGGAGAACCCTGTGTAGAAGTCAGATGAAGAATCAATTCTTGTTACATACAGTTTATTATTGTTCCACATTAATCAGCGTAAAGGACAAAACAGTAGTTTCTAGGTATGCGTTTGATTGACCATGTTCCTGAATAGGAATACATCCATGGAATAGAAGTTAGAAATCCTTCATTTTTACAGAGATTCACATTAAAATTGTCAAACACCTTTTAACCCATTGACTCCTGGGGGTTCTCCATTGACAAGTAAAATCGTCTGGCGTTAGACAGAGTAAAATACTAAGTATGGTCGGTTTAGGCCGGTTTAGGGATGAATGGGTTAACATGACATCTTAAACATAATACTATCTTTAGTATCCTTGTTGCTTCAAAATGCCAGGCATACAGTTTTATTCCAGAATAGGGTCAATCAAACACACCCTACATGTAAGTGTTGTCAAGTGATTGATTGGGTAGGGTCGTACCTCTTGTTTAACACTACATTTAATTGGCTGTATAGTGCCATACTTCCTATTGTTTTGTGTGCTAAATCCATTGTTACCTTTGTTCGTTGTATTGTTCTTTTGTCCAATCCTGAAGCTTCTTTATTGAGGTACAACACAACCCGATTGATGGCTAACCAAGATGGAAAAAAAAAAGAAAAGAAAGAAAGAATGATCAAAGTTGTGTGATAGGAGAATCCAGTTTTGAAATTGACAGAACAAAAGTATGGCAGCTGCAAACATTTAACGAAAAAGATATCAAACACATTGGTATACAGTGCTGTTTGCTACCTTTTACAGCTTTTGCAATAATCCGTTTAAAAAATATACGTGTAAATATTGATAAAACCTGGTATCATTTACTGTAAACCCCTTAAATCTGAAAGATCTAAGTAATGCTTTAATACATGTACAGACAATTTAATGATATTACATGTAGTCCTGTTTCATTTCGGGAAGAACAAATTATGTTCATTTGCCTTTTGTCAAGAGACTAATATTGTGGTTGATTTGTTTTGTTAATGCTTTCCTTCTTACATGTAAGTGAAATGTTTCTTTTTGATTCTAGTCATTTGACAGTTTCTCATGAAAGTAAAAAAGATGTTTTACAGTGTATATGAAAGTGGATGCTGAAGTTTAAAATAATGGCATTGTGAAGTATGGTACATGTAGATGTAGATGTATGTGTGGCTACTGAATTTGTAAATTATCCTCCTTCTACAACTGCAGTCAATAGGGGATTGGTGAATGTTTCTCTCTTTCTTTATTTTTTTACTTGTAGAAAACTATAGTCTAATTTTTCAGTCAAGATTTCTGCTGACTCTTGAGTTAAACAGTCATTATTTAGAGTAGAATTTTTATTAGAACATTGCAATGTACATGTACAGGTTAGAATTCACTGTAATTTGTTGGTTTTTTGGTTTTGTTTTACTGAATCAATAGCCAGAGAAAAACCTTCAGGGTTATAATCCAACACAAACTCTGAGTTCACCTGGACATGTGTTGTTGCCAAATGACTTTTTAAAATTAAGGTCACTTGCTTTAGTCAATCACTTGGTAAGAAGATTTTGTTATGCCATGGTAGAGAGTAAACGTGGGATTGAGTTACAGATTGTAGATTTTTGGGGTCATAAAATGCTTTAAGATTGGAAACTCTTGTGTCAAACTTAAGCTCACAATCAAGTCATACTGGTGGTTGCTTCTGTTGAAACCTTGCCACACTTGGGGTAGGTGAGTGTTCTAGGGTCTTGAAGTACACATGTCCAAGAAATAACAATGGATGAGCTCCCTTACAGAGTGCAGGTGAAAATATGCACACTTAATCAGTTCATTGAATGTTTATTGTACACTTTCCTTAACATCTGTGCAGTGAAAAGTTCAAGATCATCCATCAAGAGCAACTTGATAAGCTTAAAGATGAAAGGAAGGAATTTGTGAAGGAAAAAAGTGACAGAGCCAAGGAGCTATCAAAAGAGACAAATCGCAGAAGAAAGTAAGAGTCCAATATCTTTTGTAAGTCAGTTGAAAGAAATGAAAGAGTTGTTGAGTTACATGTAATTTTCTTTAGACACATCAAAAGCATACTCTGAAAGTAATCCACATGTGACCTTCAAGAAATCAATGTACAAAGTCATGTACATTTATGTAAGCCAGAATGCCTGGCTAAAGTTATTAGGGACATTTTTTCAAGACATTTCACAAAAAAATGTTATTTCTCTAGAGCTCACATTGCGATGATGATTTCTTGCATCATTTACAGTTGCCAGGAGTTCTGTGGGTTAGTCGTATTGTCTGGTTGAAGGGGTAAGGTGGCATTTTTGTGGTCACTGTTCTGAATACTTTCAACTGGGTTTTTAGGTTCAGGTGATAAGCGTTCTGCATATTTTTTCAGACTGAAAATGTTAAATGTTTCCTGATTTGCATAATTACATTGTTGTGTACAGTGTAATAATATACACTTAATTTATGGTCCCAAGGGAAACAGTAAGTTTTTGTCTTCCCAAGATTCCTGATGTTTCCTGAGGCGAAGTTCAAGGGAAACATCAGGACTCAAGGGAAAACAAAGCTAACTAGTTTCCAGAGGGACCAGACATTAGGTGCTTTGTTCTATATTTAGACTTTTCCTTCAACAATCAAAGCAAAACATCCGGAGCGGGCAAAAAGTGCGGAATTGTATCCCAGTCGGATACATTTGATCAGGGGCACGTGACCAAGAATCAATCAATCACAATGCTCATTTTGTTGAGTGAAGGTCTAGATACATATAACACTGTATGTCACCTAAGAGTTACTGTATATAGTTCTTGTTGTGGATTATACTGCCCAGTAGTTTTTTACGTGTACTGCTAGGTAGGGTATTCAATGTGATTGGAAAGGGCCCCTCTCTTCTTGTATTTCTGTGTCTTTGTTTTGTGTTATAACTACTGTATGTTGAAAACTGACCTAATAAGCTGTGGTTCTCTTCTCCACATAAATTCAGGCAAGTGCTTTGTTCAGGCTAGTATATTCTATAATTTTATTACATGTAACTGTTTTCATCGATGTGACACATCCTGCTGGTTACTGCTGTTGGGTACATGTACTTTCGCTCTTGTTAGAGTACTCTGAATTTCTTTTTGAATATAATGATCTCTTTTTAGAGCCATTGAAGAAAGAAAACAAGAGCAGCAGGACAATGAAGAGAAAGTAAGAAAGGAAGTGTTAGCCAAGAGAAAACAGGAACAACAGGAGGTGACTCAACGATTCCAGAAAGACACATTGCAGAAGAAAACGCTGATACAACAGGACAATGCAAAACATGCTACTGAAAAAGGTAAAACCAGTTACAGTATAATGAGGTTACATGTAAATGCACTTCAACTGAGTTAACAACTAGGAGCGACTACAGTCAATTGTTGTCAGTGGTTTGGTTATATTAGCACATGTGTTGGATTCCTCTTTCTTTGCGTGACACTACAGCTTATTCATCGATTTAGCGGGAAGAAGGAGCATTTTGTGTGGAGCGTTTAGCGGTTTTTAACAAAATGAAAGCAAAATATACAGACACTGTAGATGTGAAGAAAAAAAATGACAAAGGAAGTGCAATTCATGGCCATTGTGTCCAAGGCACCAGGCAAGAAAGTCAACATACATGTATCTACCAGGTCCTTTTTTATAGTAAAGCACAAGAACGACATGACTTATACCCTGTTCACACAAAACCTTAACCGTGTTTTGAACGTATTAAGTTGAACACGGTTTCAACTTGTTTTCTTTTTAAAAAAAATATTTTGAGTTTAATGTCCACTACAAATTTAGCACAGATCAAAGCATTTATTGAAACTCACCTGAATCTCATGTAAAAGCCAGTCCTACATTTTGATGTGCCTGTTCTCATGTTAGTGTGAATGGAGTATAAATCATTTTTTTTAAATTAATTATTGAACTATCATCCTGTTTCAGAGCCAATTCCAGTTCGCAATGGTCTTTATATAGTCAGAAACCATACAATAGAAATTAAAAATGGAAAACAAGTGCCACATTTTGCTACTGCACCAAACCAACTAGCTCCCCAAGAACAGGCTGCACCAAAGACGTGGAGGGATGAGATGCCAGGAAATTACAACTTTCAAAACCCATACCATGGTCCTTTGTTTTCCATGAATGATTCAAGAAATGAAGGAAAACTTTATTCCGTACATCCAGCTTTCGATCCGTATGGCTCACGTGCAAGTGCAGTGCAATATGATGCCTGCGCAGTTGTTGGAGGAATGGGTGAAATAACGGACAATGCCCCAATTGCTGACACACTGAACGTAGCAGAGCAAGAAAAGTTGCGAGCTGATGCCATCGCTAGGAGTGGACCAAAGCTTGCTTTTATCAGTGATGAGTTGCAAAAAGGTGCCCCTGAAGGTGCCCTGCCTTGCATAATGGGAAGGGAATCACCAGGGGGTAGTGTCACAAGCTTAGACAGTTTGGATGAATTTCCAGGAAGAGGAAAAGAATCTGATCAATTTGTTAACGGCATAATGGCTAAAGGTGGTCGGGACAACGCTAAGTCTGCTGGTAAGAGAAGGGTCACTTTTTCTGACAGCATAGAGTTTGACGATGGAGTGACTGGGAAACTGGTCACAGAGGAAAAGCAAAGTACTAAGGTGTATACTATGTTGTATTCTCGAAATTTAAACAACCACTACAAGACACCATCTTCCGGCTCTGTTTCAGCTTCAGCACAGCCAGGGGTAAACCAAAAGGGAAACCAATTTGCAGGGATTCCATCCGTGAAGCAAACAGGTACTGAGCAAGTAGGTATCAGTACAAGTCACAGTCATACCACAACTGTTGATAACTTTGGGAAGGGTCCAGTTGTTGCCACTGTTATTAACTATGATCAGCGAAAACCAAAGCCTGTTGCTATTGACAATAACCTTCCATCTCAAGCAATTAAAGCAGAGCTTTCCTTGGGACAAGGTAGTGTTGGAAACGAAATGTCATTCACGGAAGAGCAAATTGAGGTTGTGGGTGACCAAGAGCTTGATGACAGCTTAGAGTTAGTCAGGGACAGCTTGGATGAAAAAGATGCGGATGATATGGAACGCCAAAATGAAGAGAATTATATGAAAGAAAACGTGTCCGTAACTTGGACGATTGGTCCACATGAACTGAAGGATTCTTTTGAAAAGTACACTCGAAGGGCATCAGAAAACAATACAAGAGAGTTACTAACTGACTCAGCACCTCCTAGTGGTGTTCTACGAGAAAAAGGTGATGAGGTGCTTGATCGTGGACCCATTAAAGACATAAAAGGGGAGCCTACCCAAACCAAGCCAGGCTGGATGAAAAGCGATTTTCCAGTCACATCTGGTTTCGAGTTTTATCAGCCAACTCACTCTAGTGCACCCTCTGCATTAGTCACTGTTCCACATTTTGACCACCACTGTACAAATCTGTACAATACTTTGCAGACACCTTTTCAGGGAACGTTTCACCAGAATTTCCCATACCCTTTTTACACTAGCGTTGGAGATCGCTTGGTGAGGATGCATGAGACCGGGCAAGAAGAACAAGAGATGGACAGCCAGCCTCTTCCACTTACTGGAAGAGGTAATCCTCATGAAGATAAGCAGGTAACTGAATCTCAAGGAGCAACATCCAAAATAATGGTGTCGCCCGAACTTGAAGATCAAGGTCATTCATTCAATGGAAAAGGTTTTGACATCGCAGGACCGTTGGAAGGTGAAACAACAGGTAATAAGAAAAAGAAGACCAATAATAATGTATCCAGACCAAAGCATTCAGCTTCTCCCTCATCAAATGCATCCACTTCATCAAGCCCGAAGTCTACAAGATCTTTGATTCCAAGACCTCCAGCCACGAAAAAGACTGCCAGAGGGCGGGTGCATCCAAGCAGTTTCCACAGAAAGCAAACCACTGTTAACTCACGAAAGGGACTGTACAACAATTCTGCAGTATCAAGCCGCGGGCAGTCCGGGAAGATTAGCAAAATTTCTAATAACAATCAAATGGATAGGCAAAGTTCGTCTCCTCCACATTCAGAATTGGGAAGGAATCGGCCTAAACGACCAGAGAGTGGCGACAAAGAGAGAGAAGAAGATTTTGACGGTATCATTGAAGGCATCAAGCGTAACATGGAAATGATGACTATGAGAGCAAGGCACACGGCAGCCGAAGAACAGCATCAAAGGATTATAAACTCGTTGAAGGTAGACTTTAGTGATGATAAGAGAAAGTTCTCATCTCGACTCAGCTCAACGGCTATTGATGGGTCTAATCCAGAGGATGAAGTGGTTGAGAATCATGCATCAAAACAAGAGGCTATCAGTCGAAGAGTGCATCGTCCTCGAGTGGGATCAGCTGGATCACGAGCTGGAAGATCCCCGGCAGATGGGAACGTGAACGTTGTTGCACGCGGCGAGGAAGGTTTCCAAAAAGGTTTGAAGGTGAACAATGACAGCTACCACCACGTATCTGGGTCAAGACCGGGAAGACATCCTGCAGGGGTCACTGGAGCTGTAACTGCTCATGGCATTGACTCCCAAAGTGCTGGCTCGTATACAATGAGACGAGTGGAAGACAACACAGGGATGGGGCTGCTAAGCGATACTGATCATCAACTGATTGCATCAGGAGGAAGCAGACCTAATAACGCCTCTGAGAGGGGTAGTGTCTCAAACGGCTACTACCAAGTAGCTTTTGATGGATATCCCAACAAAATTAAAGCAACAAGTCAAGTCACAGACAGTTCGAAAAACCCTCTTCATGCCCCTGGCATAAATCAGCGATTCTCTGTCGATAAGAGAAGACAAGAATATGCAACATCAACTTCTGGTCATCCCATAAGTGCTGCCACCGTAATTCAAGAGCGAGAAGAATTCTTCCAGGCAAATGGAATGAATTCTAATGAAAGTGAAAACGATGACTGTAGTAAGTTTGCATCTCTTGACAAAACACCAACAGATGATGAGATCAACCACTTGTGGGCACATGTACGATCATACCTTCACGGAGGCAGTACAAAGTCCGTGGGTTCCGACTCGTGTGTCAACCAAGTGGATGTGCGACGTTCCAGTACGTGTTCTAGCTCAATGCAACAAGAATTCCATCAAAATAACCCCCCACCTCAAAATGTGACCAACAGTCAGACTATGCGCGGAAAACGCCTCCTTGGGGTGCCAGCTCAAGGCGCTGGTAGCACTCTTGGAGGACTGCGTCGATACGGCTCCCATGAGGTGCTACGGCGAGATAGCTCTTCGGACAGTCTGTCAGCAAAGAGGTCACCCTTGTTGCAGCACCGTGTATCCCGAAGCAGAAGGCTTCAGAAAAACGCTCATGGTCAAAATGGGAGACCACCGCTGCCGAGGCAGCACGAATATAACCCTGTAGCATGTCAGACTGGACCAAGTGCTTCGATGTCTACAAGAGGTGAGACAAGTTTGCCCAAGCCATCATTTTAGCGGTCACTTGTCCTGTTACATCTGTTCTTTTTGTTGCAGTTGGAAGCTCACAGCCATTGTCTCCCGTTGAA
Source organism: Montipora foliosa (assembly GCF_036669935.1). Lineage (NCBI taxonomy): Eukaryota > Metazoa > Cnidaria > Anthozoa > Scleractinia > Acroporidae > Montipora > Montipora foliosa. Next base: position 21,804,797 of record NC_090871.1, read on the forward strand.
ATGCAAGCAGTGATGAAGGCCTCAGAAAAGGCAATGCTCCACAAACAGCAGGACAATGTTTCGGAGACATCATCCCACCAGCCGCACCAAGCTGTGATGGCCGGTAGAATAGGTTAGACAAACGCGTTTCACAGACAATATGACTGCTAATACGGATACCCCTATTGCAGCTAGAGAGTATGACCACTTGACCTCTGCACGAGTTCAACACGACCGTCCCACAACTGTATCAGGACTGTGACACGAATGTGACACGAATGTGACCTGAACGTGACATGACCATTATACTATTTTGTGTGTAAAATCGGAAATGGTTTGAACCCAGGAGTCATAATTAATTAAGTAAAGTACGATCGTCAGGGTGAGTGTAGCCATACCAGGCCTGAGAAGGACTGTTTGAGATGAACCCGAGTGGAAGTTAGAGTCAAGTAATTTGTGTAACGTCGGTAGACACTATAAAAACTCTGGTCGTAGATGTCATTGGTCAACTTATTCGTGATGTTATTGTTCGACTGTGACGGTGTCAGTTGAGCCTAGATGTAATTGGCTGTGAAGACTAAACAGTGATTAATGCATTTCGTCTATCGGTCTAAGGTGTGTACGTGTCCTTGCCAGGACTATACTCACCCGGACTATTTTACTTTACTTACGTTTTATGTTTGTTGCTGAGTTTTAATATACCCATGGCGCGGTAGGTTTGGAAGATTATTATTTGTTTCAATGGCCGTTTACACACTAGAGACGGATAATCCGTCAAAGACGGGCTATCCGTCCAGCGCGGATAATCCGTCTTAGTGTGAAAACGGAACGGTGATCATTTTAGGCGGATAATGCGTCTATTTTTATCCGTCTATAAAAGACGGATGATTCGTTTTGAATTCACATCAGGACGGATTAAGTCATCTTATTTTGCCCTGAAAAGCCTGGAACTAGAAAGAGCGCACTGAGTTCTGGGAAGGAAAACATGGCGTCTAAAGTTGCGCCTGAGAAAAAAATCCGTGTTCGATCCGTCAAATGTGAATTCGAGACGGGAAAGATTCAAACAGTTTATCTGTCTGGAACTCATACCAAGACGGAAAATGTAGCAGACGGATAATCCGTCTCTAGTGTGACAACGGCCATTGGTTTACTCTTTTTTTCTTAATTACATGTATGAAAATTATGTATTCCATTGATGCGTTTTAGGTCCAAGTGCTATTTCATTAGAGGAGCAGAGGTTGCTGCAATCTTTGGATCGTCTGAATGAAAGACTAAGAGGTAACAATTTAGTTGTTTGAAGATCTTTTTTGTCTGTATATAGAAGTCATTTTCTCTCACTCTGTCTTCAAGTTGTTGAGTTTCAATTCCAAAATCAGCTTTGCTTGACGTCAGTAGGTTTCTATTCTTACTTCCCTCGCCACAAATCCTATCTATTAATTGCGTGGGTAAGTACCCTTAGGGCCTGGCCAAACAACATCAAAAATTGTTTATAGTGATCAAACATTTTACTGTTTGGCAACCTTGTTTGGTACTGTTTGATCGTGTTCGATAAAATTTGAAGGCCATCAAACAACTTAAAACATTTCTTTTTGTTCTCGTGTTTGATGCGGAAAGTTTTGTTCGTTTGGACAGCCGTATCAAACATGTTTGGCGCGCGCATGCGTACCACACTTGGTCAGCCACTTGTATCCACGTGTTTGTGACCCATAGTTCTCTGGCTTTGGGGTTTGATGTCTGAGTTAGGTCAGACTTGCTTTAACCATTTCCCCACTCACTTCAATTTCAGCATGTTTGCTCATCAAACAATGTTTGAAGTTGTTTAAACGCCAGGCCCTTGGACAGAAAACAAAAACAAAAAATTAAAAAGTTAACTCTAGCTTCTAAGGGCACCGCCACTGACGGGGAAGATAGTCTGGCGTTGGATAGAGTAAATCTGTGAGTGATTCTTGTGGGAGGAAAAGGATTGCTTCATATCGCCCTTGATTAAAAATAAAACATGTTGACTTTATGTGATATTTAAAAGACGAGCAGCAGTGTTTTATCTGTTTTTTAGACCCGATTATAACACACGTGTTGCGAGTTTGTTGAACGGTTTCAAGACCATTCCAGTCCATTCAAATTGTGAGGAGAATATTAGCATATCAGAAAGACAAGCTATGCCATAACAGTATTATTTATATAAAGAATACTAACGAGGAGTGTTTTATCAGGATATAAAGCTCATACACGTGACGTTTTATCGGTGTTTTGATAGGCTGCTAGGCTCATGAATTATTAATGAGTTTTCGAAGCAGCCTGAGCTACGGTATGAACCACGGACTGGTATTTCATTTTCGCGCGTGTGCCATTTTCAAGGTGCTTTAAAAAGGCATTTTTATGGCGGGAAGAGGAATTTCTGGTTACTTCTTTTTAACTGACGGTTGAGACTGAAATCTTTTACAGTGAAAAGGCCTGGCTATTTTCAAACGCAAATTTCCCTTTAGAAACAGGTGCGTCCGTATTTGAGATTTATATGACAGAAACAAGTAATAACTTTTATTTGGGGATTTATTACCTTTGAGTCTGATGTTAAATTTGGTTTTTGGCCTACAGCCCAGGAAGAAGTCACCAAGGCGATTTCACAGAAATCCAGAATGACTGACGCTGGAGGCCGAAAGGTGCCGGAAATTTGTTGACATATGTCTCTTGTTTCGTCTGCACTTGTCGGAAATATTACATGTACAATGGTGAGGCACCGCCAATAAACGTTGGCGGCGAAAATCTCACGCACTGTTCGTTTGTTTTTCTGTATAATTATATTGTGCGTACTGAACTCTTTTTCTTCGCCGAAGTGTGAAACATGTTAGGAAACGGCAGCATAATAAGCCATTTCCAAGTTTCTGTTTGTCTTGGTGCTCAACTATTGTAAGGGAAATGAGTTTGATTTGCATAAGAATACGCAACTCATTTCCGTTGGAATGGTTGTGCACCAGGACTCGCTTTGAAACTGAGGCATGCAGCAACTTGGAAATGGGCTATTATCAAACGTGAGAAGTGTTTTCCTGTGCTCCCGAGTAATGTATAATGTGCTCTTTCGCGCTATCTATAAAGGTCCAAGAACTCCTTACATTGACTGCATTTGAATCTGACCAATTACGCTCCGTTTCGGTTTGTTTGTGACAGGTAGTGATAACCCTTGATCGAATTTGTATTGCAGAGAGGTCAGGGTAGCTCACAAACCAGGCAGGGAAAGAATAAAGCGTACACATCTAACAACAAACTGTTGCACACGAGATGACGACCAGACAGATCGCCTGTTTACACGGGAAGTGGTCCTTGAGGTCAACTCCTGGCAGGTTCGACCAGTGTGATGCCGACTGGGCGATAGTCAAATGTTAAATGATGTACGAGGGGAGATTAACCCGAGGAAGCGATACAATGTGCCATCTTGTACATTTGGGCTAGAATTATACTGCCAGCAGTCCCTTCAAAGTCAGTCGAGCCGCTCACTTCATTCACGCAAGCGAGCCGAAGAGCCGCGGGGAAAATGCTCTCCCTTCGGCTCTCGCTTGCATGAATAAAGAGGGCAGCTCGACTGACTGAGAAGTGACTGGGCTAGACTAGACCAAAAGTAGTCTGGTCTTGAGGTAATTTCGGTTAGCGCCTTATCACCTGTGAGACCCGTGTTTGGGATTCGGCAAGGTGACTGCCATAAAAGGAAGTGTTTGTCGCAAAACTGTAGATATTTTATCGTGTTCAGAGTGCAAAGGTACTTCGGGGAGAGGATTTATTTATTGATCTTTGAAGGAATAACCTCATAAGTTAACTTTTTTGAGATTGTGCGGGTCGCATGTCCAGCTGTTGCTTGTAGAAATGTAAATAAACTGGTATGAAATAAAGATAGACTTTTTTAAGAATAGAGTTAACAAACTGAAACAGCTTCTCGCTATGACTCAATTTTTTATTTCTATTTCATAAATTACTTGTTCAACCGTTAACACCAACTTTTACTGTAGTTGCTGCTGACAGGAATGCGATTGGTCAGGACTAATATAAGGTGAAAGCCGCAACTTTAGGCCTCGTCTTCAAAAGCAACCATACGTGGAAGAGAAACTGATTTGTCCAAATGCGGTTTAAGCAAAAGCCTGTGCGCTCTATTTTATGCGAGAAATAAGGGAACTTAAGGGGGGTAGCTCTTAACTCCCAAACCGTTGCCATGGACCCCTTCAAATAGTCATTTCTCGAATTACTTTAACTCTACAGTTGCTCTATCACGTGATTTACCAAATAAGGTTGAGTGAACCTTTGTCTGGTTCCACTCACAACCATATTTTGTAAATCACGTGATCAAAAAAGAAAATGCCTTAAAATTCAGCGAGTTTACTATTTTTTTTCACAAATTGTTAACGCAACAGTACGAGAACATTCTAACAAAGGCCCTCCTTTGATTCGCTTTTCAAAATATCAGTTCCATTTTTTTGTCCAGAAAGAAATTCTATGCTACAGTTTACGAAAAACCGCCTCCTCCTTTCGTTTCCCGAAAGCTTTTGCCTGTTTTTCACTAAAACGCATGGAAGAGGACTGTGACTAGTTGCGCATGCGTCTTTTGATTGAAGTGATGTCGGATTTCCACTGAAAAAATTACTTCAAAGAACAATTCATGCAACTTTTGTAGAGCTCTTAACTAAAAAGCTCTCTTAGCAACCACTGTCTTTTTCTGTAGTTAAGTGCCATCCCCCTTAAGCAGCAATAACGGGGACATACATAGCTTATGAAAAAACAAAAGGAAAATCCCCTAGGGAACATCACGTGGACTGAAATGGGAAAACAAACGTACAAGCTAAAGAGGTCAATTGCTGTCCATCAGCACGGGCAAATCAATATTTTTCTCACGTGAAAATTGCCACATAAAAGTTGTTCATGCGGACGTGGCTTTCCTTTTGCTGGGCCCAGTTGTTCGAAAACCGATTAACTTAATCTAGCATTAGCATAAACTTTGGCTTCATGTTTTCACCTTTTTGGTAAAAGTTTCTTTTGCCTATTTTTGTTTTTCAAGATTGACTTCTTCTAATGTAAAGTTTCGCCGAATATCAGCGTTGCACAGCATGTGGGAGTAGAGAAATAAACTCCTTGGTTAATTTTTAATCTGGGATTAGCGCTCATCGGCTTTTGAACAACCGGGCCCAGATGTCTTCGTATGAACCTCAGGCAAATATTCCCCAAAGTGAAGAATGGTGGTGTGAATATCCACTTTCAACCATCGTAAGGTGAATAAATTGTTTTGGACGGCCACGATGAAAATTTGGCAAAGTTTCAAATTCTTGCAAGAGGATTCAGAGCTACCTTTAAAAAATCATAAAATTAAGGTGGCTCTGAATCCACTGGACAGAAATTTTTAAAACTTTGCAGAAAGTTTCATCATGCCCTTCGTAGTACTTTTCAGAAATAAAAAATGGGGGTCACCTAATTCGTTTTTGAGATAAAAGCAACTAAAGGCAAAGTAAAAGGTGTCTTTACAGGGCTTGCCTGCTGCCACGGAGACATATTACGTCACAATAATGACTATATCTTGTTCAGCAATAATTCGTGTTTCATTTGACACCCTAATATTGCCAATACACGCTACAACGCTGCGGTGCCGATCCTTCTAATATGAGCGTCAATTGGAAGCGTTGAAAGTGGTTGGCTCCTCGTTAAGTCGACAAACAATCGCGACACTACATTTATAGGGAAGTGGTCAAAACTACTACATTCGAACAGGACCCACCAAAGCACAAAATAGATGGTGGTGTCTGCCTGCACCGCCACCCCTTGCTTAACGTCAAAAGATGGTGTCTATATTGCATAGCCACTCCTCTATCCAGCAGTAAAAAATTACAGTGAGATTCAAACCTCATTTTTTTTGTTTGTCTAGTAATGCCGACTTTTGTTAGTTGAATATTCCTTTGTCAACTCAAATTTAAAAGCCCATAAAATGTTGTCAGTAATGTTCATGTGATAAGTTCGAAGATAGGTGGTGTCTTTGAGAATCCCCCTACCCCAAAGGTGGGTCCTGTTCGAGTATAGTAGTTTTGACCAGTTCCCTTAAAGCAGTCACCAAGTCCGTTGAAAGTATTCGCATCCCTATCAACACGCTGATCTTCAATAGGGTCATTTAGGGTCTCACGTCCCTGATCTCTCTTGCACTACCGCCTGGAGTGCCCATCGGTCACGGAAGAGCCTGTAGAGGGTCAGGTAGTTGAACGTGAGGAGACCCGTGGCCGAAAGCAGCTGGTGCCAGGAGTGGGATCTCGTGACCATAAACAGTTGATATAACACTAGGAGTAAAAGTACTGCAGCCATCCAGTTTATGAGCCGCAAAGGGGATTCGAACATAAACTGCGGGAAAGAAACAAAAACAACGAAGATGATTGATAAAATGATGCTCACATACGTCACACCGAAGAAAGCAACTCACCCGGGTCCCGTTTACGAAAAGTACCGCGCATATGAAATTTTGAACTTACCATTATATGTAAAACTACCGGCTTCTTAGAATACGCGGTTTCACAAATGTTAATATTTTCTGGGACTTTCAAAAAAAAAACGACGAACAGGTTAGCAAACTAAACATTGCACAGACCCAAAACCAAAAGTGAACTGGAGCGTGGCCCGCACTTCATCTCTTAATTCCAAAGCCCAGGATACAAACACATTGCGGCGATTATTTAAAGAGAGTTCAGCTAGTGTTAAGCAAAAACGCGTTCAAAGTGATTTTCATTTTGACCAATCCCAGTACATTAAGGTTCCTCGTTGTCGGAAACAGCGCCGAGAAGGCGAGAACAAACGATTAATGCATCTATCTGCATGCACAAAACTCAAGTTCAGTCCCCGGTTTTTCAAAGGCTGTATAACTTAACTCAGTGGATAAGTCACTATCCAAAGTATAAAACATACTTCAGGTAAAACGCTGGCCTTAAGCAATAGAGGACTTTTTCCGTGTTAACATAGTCTCATCTAAACACGAGGGGGAGTTGGGAGAATTCCAGACAGTTTGCGTAACTGTCGAGAATTCTCACCATATTGTTCGATGGTGACTTATCCATCAACAAGCAGAGATGGGTTTAATGGTAGATTGACCACCGTAAAGAAATCTGAAAGCTGACTTTAGTAGACATAAAACGCACACGGCGGAAATGAACATAGCGAACAAACTTCGCTGTATAAAACATACTGTATTTTGACAACTTGACGTTTTGTATGTAATGTAGCAACATACATAATCAGAAGTGACGGTTTAACTATCTCCATAAATTTAAAAAGCTAAAAGACAAAAGAGAAGTACTGCTAACTAGCTTATGGTAAAAGTTACAATTGTAGCAAAATATTTAACAATTATCATGCGAAGTCGCGCGGAATATCGCCTGATACTTAGCCGACGAGGCCATAGGCCGAGTGGGCTGAAATCAGGCGATATTCCGCAAGCTTGAGCAGGATAGTTGTTTTATTATTCAACACATTGATGACAAAGCACAATTTTCTACGTTTATTGGGAAAAAAGGCTGGAAAAACTACCACTTTTCTCCGCGACACAAAATTACGTATATCGCAGGTATCTGTTGAGTACGCACGACGAATATTGAGCGCGCTATGACCATATTTGGACATTAGGGCCGTTTATACGAGAGAAAATAAGCCGCGGCTCACATAAGACGCGAGCACCCCGTATAAATGGTACAAAATCTACGTTCAAGGCTTTCTCAAGCCGCGGTTATCCTGGCCTTGGAGTTTATACTCGTATAAATAGTTCCTTTCGCGTATTATGTACGCCGCGGCCAGAGTAAGCCGCGGCTTATTTTCTCTCGTATAAACGGCCCTATTGTCACAATATGATAGTCAGTAGTCATATAATATTTTGCTATCATTGTAACTTCTACCATAAGCTAGTTACCACCGCTTCTCTCTCATCTTTTAGCAAATTAAATTTATGCAGATAGTTAAACCGTCACTTCTGATGATGTATGTTGCTACATACGAAAAGTCAAGTTTTAAAAATACTGCATATGTTTTATAATGCGAATTGAGTTCGCTATATTCATTTCTGCCGAGTGCGTTTTATTTCTACTACAGTTAAAATGGTTGAAAGCTGACGTTTTCGGGGTTAGCTAACGACCCTATAAACTTAGTCACTTTGTTTACCAAACTGCTTAACAATTAATTGTAATTTCAAAACGGAATCGTGTAATTCGACAAGTCGATTGTTTTTACCGCGAATCTTTTCATTTTGAAATCCCACTAGCCAGAATATTCTTACCCCCAAAATCCCGACAATTTGCATTATGGTAATTGTCGGGAACTCTGTTGAAAATGCAATCATTATAGTCAATCCAGTCTTGAAAATACGACCCCATCCAGCGGCGCATCCCCATTAGTGGAAATTGGAAGGGGTGGAGGCGTTAACCCTTCGTCAGAGGAACTAAAAGGTCGCTAAAATGACATTCACCCAAAAGTGACTAAGATGGGGTCTATACTCGGTCATAAAATAGGCCATAAAGGGGTAGGATTTCTGAGAGGCCAGCGGCACATAAACAGCAAAAATTGACCCAAGTAAACGCCCCCCCCCCCCCCCCCCTCCCTTCCCCTCCGGGTAAATTTACCATATCAACCGAGTTAATAAACCCATTTTTGTGTTTCACTTTCCCACCAACGCTGCACTAGGGTTTCTTTAAAGACTGCCTTGTCCCCGAAGTAGGCGCAAGTCTTCAATAAAAGTAGCATCTTTGAAGCATCTTCGTACTTACAAAAAATCTTCCATGATGCGAGTCTCCTGGTATTGCTACATTGTGGATACCAAGCGCACGATAGAGAAGCTTACCATGCCGCACTAGTACCCCGTGAGGCCATACTGTTAACGCTGACCATCTAGTATAGTACACAAAAAACGTACACTCGATTACAATAGCGACTTATAGATTACAAGTACCAATAGGCCTTTTTTCAGTTCAACATATACGCACTTGTAACTATAAAATATTGGCGTATGTACAAAGAACAGCTTTTATCGAGAAAACTCTGCAAGTAGGTCAATATCAGCTGAATTGCTTGGGAAAATTGGGTTGAGGACGGTGCCTACTAATTCAAAGATATTTTTGCGCAGTTTCACTGAATATGCGGGAAAAGCTGATCTTAACAAGTGTTACTGAAATCTAAAAAGAAAATTGGGGGTAACTACGCATTTTTCGAAGATCAATTATCAACAATATTTGTAAAAAGCTTTAAAATACATAGCAATGCATGGTATTCCTTTCCAAATTGAAGCTTAATTATCTCTGATAAATGAATGGTTAGCCCCAATTTTCTTTTTGGATACCACGAGCACTTGTTAAGTTCTGCTTTTTCCGCATAGTTTTGAACCAGGCAAAAATTTCCCTGTATTAATAAGAACCCCCTAAGGAAATCCGGGTATCTCGGGATGCGCAAATCGTATGTCCAGTAACAATAGTAGGCACCGTGGCGAGTAGCCCAGACAATAGGCCGCTTCGGAAAATACCATAATAATCTTTGTTTGTCCCCCCTAATTTTGCATAAGCATTGTGTTTGTTTTCTCTTGGGATCATTGTAAGTCCCAAGAGAAACTGGAAACAATGCTTATGCAAAATTTGGGGGGACAAACAAAGATTATTATGGTATTTTGCGAAGTGGTCTATTACAACGACGAGAAATTTGAGATAACATTCGAGTAGCCCTTACTTTAGTCGTTGCTTTTGCTCTTTCATAAATGTATGTTTCCCACGACACGTTATCGACACATAAAGAAGAACAACAACAACAATAGAAAACTCACACATGCGGAGTATCTCGATGCCCACATGGATACCTCTCCCATCCCCCAAGATGGAGTGCACACTTGTGTAGGGCGTCACAATAACTTAATGGTATCATGAACATCATAAGCATTAAAAGAGAACTCAGCCAAACAAACAAAGTGTGTTGGCAAGCCCACCATAAGTCGTAATACACGTGGTGTTGCTGTTAAATGAAACCAAAAAATATGAATGAGTTTATTATAAGGAACCATGCAGTGACACCGGAACGGGGATTCTGGGAAGGTACTGTAGCTCTGCAATGCTACCAGCATAGAGCAAGGAGCTACTGTATGAAACGAGCCTCCCGCACATAGCTATTCTGCACAGGATTAAAATAATCCTGCAAATATCAAGAAAAAATGCGGATGAAGATGTTTTTTGCAATCACTTCTGGTGTCATTGCGAAAAATAAAAGTTGCGATACGTTTCCACCCTCGCCTTCCGAGACGGTAAAAGTGTAAAACAGTCTTAGTAAAAGCCATAAGCTGAAGTAAACGACCAGAGGCATTTTTTGAATGTACATTGAATTGAAAAACACCCTTCGGGATAATACATCGAGACAAAACTACCGACTGCATTGGTGTCGGGTCCAATCCACTCCAATGTGTTTTCGATAGAAAACTCCTATCTTTTGATGCGTTTTTGCCCTATTGTACTGATGATACTGGTTTATTGATTAATTAATTGACCGATTGCTGATTGATTGATTGATTGATTGATTGATTGATTGATTGCCGGATTAGTTCATTTATTGATTGGTTAATTGATTGATTGATTGATTGATTGATTGATAGATAGATAGATAGATAGATAGATTGATTGATTGATTGATTGATTGATTGATTGATTGATTGATTGATTGACGGATTAGTTAATTGATTGATCGATCGATCGATCGATTGATTGATTGCCCAAAACAGTACGTCCGAAAAGTTACAGTTTTTCTTCGTTTCGCCGAAACGAAAAAAAAACACTGACACTCAATTTGGAGAAGGCTTTTGATTGAAAAATTCTTTGGATGCTCTTCTCCAAGGTAGAACTTTTAATGTTTGCGACAAAATATCTCACCTCTGAAAACTTCATTGGAATGAATCCAACATAATAAGCACATAGAAGTGATTGAAATAGAACTTGCTTGATTCGAAGGTTAAAATCTGTCCGAAGGCACTCCGTCTCGTAGCGTACTGCATCAGGAGGCAATGAACAAGGTTGCGGGGCCGGGAGTTCTTGTTTGGCATTACCATTCACCATAACTCCCTTGTCAAGTAGGCTTGTTTGTAGCAGTTGGAGCTGTGACAATGGACCGAGTTCTAGATGCGGGCTTAATTTAAGCATGACTTTACTTCCTTGAGGATCCCACGTGAAACCGAAGGTAACTAAGTACATAACTAACCTGGAAAAAAAATGATTAACGTAAACCAGGACATGAGACACTGAAAAGATGAATTTAGGTTAGATACATGTAACTGACTGTGACAGAGTGAACACTGGTTGACTTAATAAATAAAGGACTGGCTGACTGAAAGACCAAGGGAATAACTGATTGATCGAACGACTGCCTGATTGATTGATTGATTGATTGATTGATTGATTGATTGATTGATTGATTGATTGATTGATTGAGTGAGTGGCAACTGACTTAACAGACTTTGCCAATGACTTATTGATGGCATGACTGCCTAAGTAACTGCAGATGCGTTACTTATTGACTGAATGTATGATTGCGTGACTTACTCACTGACTAACAGACTGACCAACCGATCCAACAACAACCTCATTAATGATGTAACTGGTTTACTGACCATCACACGGAAAAAACGGCTGGATTAACCAGTAACTGCAGATGCATTACTTACTGACTGCATGTATGATTGCGTGACTTACTCACTGACTGACAGACAAAGTGACTGACTGACAGACTGACCAACCGATCTAACAACAACCACATTAATAATGTAACTGGTTTACTGACCATCACACGGAAAAGAAAACGGCTGGATTAACCAGTAACTGCAGATGCATTACTTACTGACTGCATGTATGATTGCGTGACTTGCTCACTGACTGACAGACAAAGTGATTGACTGACTGACTGACCAACCGATCTAACAACAACCACATTAATAATGTAACTGGTTTACTGACCATCACACGGAAAAGAAAACGGCTGGGTTAACCAGGCAAGATTGAGATTGAAGCTCACTAATTTATTGAATCTCAAACTATCTGTCCAATGACTGCACGGATGAACGATCAATTAAAGCAAAATGAAGTTGTAAAATAAACGAACTAAGTGATGTACATGTACGAAAATGTATGTTGCACATAGTTTGCAACAGTGCTGACTGTCGAATTAAATAACTGACACTAAAAATACCCTTGTTCTACTGCAGGACGCCCGCTCATTGAACAGTAGATGAGCCCCTCTAGAACAACTTTACGTTCCTTTTTAAGGTCTCGGTAGAGGAAAATGAGGTGTCCGCAGAAAATGTGATAATCCTTATTAGCATAAATTGATATTTTGCTGTCACGTAGCAGAGGCCTAGTTGTGAGCGGCAGGCGCTTGGAGTGTCACGCGATCGTTTAGCGAGTGAGGCATTCTACGGTCAGCCTTTGCCGCGTGCACAAATCCTGTCTCGTTTTTTGTCCTATCGAGCTGAGTTAGTGTTTAATGCCTTCGTTAGGCGGTATATGATAGCGTTCATTTACATAGTAAGTAGTGTCTTTCAATTAGAATACCCTAGAACCCCGAGGGTCGCACGACTGCCTTGTTAGGGGTACACGTTCCCCTCTTTTTTCCACCTGCTGGTGTTTTTAGGGGTTCTCGTGTCCGGCTCTGGT
>NC_090871.1:21822440-21824940 GCF_036669935.1 Montipora foliosa
ATACCATAATGCTCACCCTAAAAGCTAAAGATATTTGCTTCTTTGTGTCAGAGCACCTTCACAATTCCGAGATTAGCTTAGGGTGGCCAAGCACAGTTTTTGCGTGTGCTCTCAATGATTGCAAAAAAATAAACATGGCTTCAATACAGCAATCATTTTTATTAGCTCAATGCTTCTGCTATCTGTACTATTCTTCCTCACTCACTAATTGCACAAATCCCATAATACACCTCTTTTACCCCCCCCCCCCCCCCACCCCCCCAAAAAAAAATCTGCATAGGCATTGTTTTCGACAAACAACGGTTATGCAAAAGTTTTGGGGGGTAATAGAGGAGTATTATGGGCTTGTGCAAGTAGTGAATAATTGAACAAAGTGTTTTGATGGTTTTAGTCTTTTATGAGAAAATATCAATGTACCGTATTTACCCGTGTACAAGTCGATCCCGTGTATAAGTCGACCCCATTTTTGATGGCAAAAAAAGCAATTTCTTAATTTCTTTGTTCAATGTTACTGGGACACTAATCTTGTATTCTTCGATTTCTGGAAATGTGGATACACAAAAAAATCAGGGCCTCAAGCGCTTAATAGTTTTGTGGTTCAGCAGTTGTTGTATATGCGGACATTTTGTCCTTGAGTTTCGAAAAAGTTCTCGGAAAATCGAACATGTAAACCTCAAACTAACCTGTTTCGTTGTTCAACGATAAAGGACTTTAGAGGATAAGCACAACATCACAGAAGCAGGAGTCAATCTTTGAAAATAACTTGCGAACGATGTGGAAATGTGCAAGGTTTAATTGGTCCTTGACTTATAATTCCTCACATGACAAACAAAACAAAACTCATAAACCAAACAATACAAGTTTGCAAAAGCATTTAAATCAGCCAGGCTTGTATAAAGAATAAAAAACAATCATTACCAACCAGCATTTTCACGCAACACGAGTGACACTGCTTGCACGCAAACACAAGGTATTGCGCCAGATTACTAAGCCGTTGAATGATCGCGTTTGTTTGAAGAAACAGAAATGCCTTCTAGAGCTTTCCGCCTTTGGAAAACAAAAATTTCCAGTGTCTATTTCATATTTGTGCTTGTGAGTATCTTCAACATTTAGATTTGGACAAATGCTTTTTCATTTCAACTGGAATTGCTTACATTCATTTTGAAGTCTTTTGTCATTCATTTTGAAGTCTTTTGTCGGCTTTGTCCACTGCGTTCGTTATGCCCAAGACAACATTATTATGTTAATTTTGAATAAATTACTTAGCTGGAACTTGGCTCAAAATCTTTGACCCGTGTATATACACGGGTAAATATGGTATGTTAGAAAAGGTAACGATGCAAAGAACTCCGCAATTCGCAGATTTTTCTTTGTTATCGAAGAACCCAACCAAATGCAGCGCATGCGTGGTAAGTTTAAAAATTGCAATTGAATGTGGAATAGCTTTCTCTGAAATACGCCCATTTCTCGAGAACCACTCATTAGAATGTAACAAAATTTGGCACGAAAATACTTTAAGAAATAAGTAACTGGAGTATTGAAAAAAATTTGAACTTTAACAGAGGAAATTCACCTTCGACAAGGGATAATTAAAGATCTCTGTCAAATTATTATCAAAATAGTGTTAACTTGTGAGCATCGTTACAAGCTTGTTGCATGCAAATTATAAAGAAAATCTAACAACCTGATTTTCTGCACATAAACAAAACCGATTTTAAAGGCCTGTTTATATTTATTCATGAATGTTGCCATGACAACGGCATGTACTACATGTACATATACTACAACGGCTTAACTATAAAAAAACCGAAGTTCGTGTTGTTTATTTGCTTGCTACCATTTTTGGTGACCAAAGGATCAAGGGCTTTAGCCACCTTATAAGACCTACATACCGGTGGTCTAGACTTATTCAATGCTTGTTGGTTCAGTATTGGGATACGTATCTCCAGAGTAGGCTGCCCATTGCTTCACTATTTGTCTAATGTAAAAGTCTGTTTCACTTGATCTCTACAAAATTCGCCTTTTGTAATGACTGTGCTTTATCCATCTTTCTCAGCAGAGAAGACTCAACAAAACATACATGTATATAATTTCATTGTAGATGTCTTTGCTGTAACTTTCATTACAAAAGAGATGAAGCATCAGGGGATAATGACAATGTCATTGTCAAAATCAATTTTATTACATATAAACACCAATGAAATACCAAGTTAGCTTTCATGCAAAAATCTTCACGTTAAGGTAACATGTTATTTTCACACGTCAAAAGATCATTGCAAGTTGCTACGCCTTTCAATGCCTTTCGTGAAATGATTTAGACTGCATTTCATTAGTGTTTTATATATTAAAAATAAAAGGAATATTACATGGTGGTTTGAAGATATGAAATTTCTCTTCTCGTGTTGAAAAACATTTCACTCGTTTGCTGCCCTCACTCGTGAAAATTTTTCAACAGTCAAAGAGAAATTTCACATCTCCACACAGCCAGGTAATATCCTCT
>NC_090871.1:21834940-21854940 GCF_036669935.1 Montipora foliosa
CGACTAAGTATCGAATAGAGCGTTCAAGCACGCATGCGTGTTTAGGATTGTCAATGACCTTCTTCGATTATCGCGGTAAGGGCTGGGGTCGACGGCTTTAAATTACGCGCATTTACAGCGAAAACCTTTTTGTAGTATTTCAACGAGCTGTTTGACTTAAATTTCCGAGGTTCCAATGAAGTATCAAAGGGGGCTGTGATTTGGAAATCTGGATCGCTCGCTCCTCCTCGAACCAGATTTCGCGCAGCCACTTTCTCGTGCCTGCCCTCTCCTGCTTTGGAGATGGCGTGTCGATCTTTTAAGAGAAAGGCCGTCCAAGTTGTTTTTGAGACTTTCTTGTTGGAGCACCGTCACAAGGCAGGGCAACGAGATGGATTCCGATTCCCTCCTTGCCCTGCTGTTCTCCTCCACCGCCGAAAGATTTATACGACCGAAAGATTTATACGAATTGTAGGAAAACTAGAGTTAACGGGGCAATAAGTTGCCTTACAACGGAGTTGATAATCAAGTGAAGCTATGATCTTTGCAGTTATAAACGCAATTTTTACAATTGCGTAGAGAAGCCTGAAAATTTTAGGACTTCAGCGGGGTTTGAAGCAGTGACCTCGCGATTCCGGTGCGACGCTCTAACCATCTAAGCTATGAAGCCACTGACGTTGGGAGCTGGTCATTTGTGGGTTCCAATGGTCCCGTGAGGAATAAATCAATGATGAAATGGTATATGAAATGAATCATACATGAACTGCGGATATGAAATCAAGTGAAGCTATGATCTTCGCAGTTATGAACGCAATTTTTACAATTGCGTAGAGAAGCCCCCTTCTGGTTGCCGTCCGCGTCTCAAAAACGCGCGTGCTTAAGCTCTCAATTTTGAGACAGTTGTAACGGCCGATTCAACTAATCGAGGAAAATGTTCCATAAAAACTTCAAATCGCGATGTTTCTTTTCGAAAACTCATTTTGTGGACAGCGAGATAAATAAAGTTCACTCACCTACTATTTTCTGCGTTGTCCTGAGTGATTTAATAGGCTGATTTAGCAACAGAACGGGAACGTCAGTGGCGACGGCGCGCGCAGAAAAAACACCAATGAAAATTCAGAATAGAATAGACTCCACTCTTTTCTTCTCTGTTCTAAATTCTCATTGGTAGTTTTGCTGCGCGCAACGTCGCCACTGACGTTCCCGTTCTGTTGCTAAATCAGCCTAATGGATTTTTGGGACGCTTCGATTTCCTCTTTAGATCACACGCGTCGTCACATTAAACGCGCGCGTTTTTGAGACGCGGACGGCAACCGGAAGTGAGTTGTTTTCTCTTTTAACTTGTCTTCACACAACCATATTTATATTGCTAAGTATCGTTTCTCCATTAGAGATGATTAGTTAAAATCTGGGAGATACCACTGTCCTGACATGCGAAATGTTCACTTCCGGTTGCCGTTCGCCTCTCAAAAACGCGCGTGCTTATCACGCAACTTTAGGCAATTTTAGCACTGATCGAATGGTCATAGAATTAACTAAAATATCAAACTATAGAAGAACTCTAACAAAACACAGGGAAGCCAAGAAGGGACATGGATGGACAAAACTGGAGAGGATTGAAATGGATTGAATTTGGGTAAATTTGAAAAACATCGGCCCATCTTTTCTCAAATTTATATCAGTCTATATCAAAATGTCATTTACACAGCTGGAAAATCATTTTCAGTTGTTATGTGGCCGTGGTTTTGAAAATGAAAGACTCTTGCTTTGCTAATTTTTTCAGTAATTAGATTATATCACTCCAAGAATTCATCTTAAAAGCAGTTAGCAGTAGGAGTAGGTGGTCTCCGTCTGAAAGAATATATTGTTACCTAGTACTGATACTTTGTTGAACAGGTTTGCTAGAACTAATCTTCAGCTTAGGTGATGGGTGTGCCAACAAACTTCAGCGATGAGGTTTGTTAGATAACGTGAATGTGTTTTATTTGTCTTCAATTTCAGGCCAGTTTACTTTAGGCCATAAAGAAGCTCGGGATGTTCGCGGGAAGGGACAAGTTCCACACAAGCATAAGTTCCATGGGGATTTGCGGGATATGCCGACATCAGTTTATCGGGTGCTACGAGATGACGGGGATCCCAACAACATTAAACCAAAAGATAAGACACTCGATAAAACTGTACTATCCCACGTTAACTGTGGCAGTAAGCCGGGATACCAATCGCATTTTATATCAACTTCAGCCACCCAGGAAGCGTCTCAAGATTACAAGCAGTTGGCGGAGAGCAGGGGTGAAACAGGTTTGCGAATTTGCCAATTTGTTATCGCTGCAGTGGCAAGGAAGTGCACCATATATGATCTAACAGACGTGAACGTCTTAAAAGAGTGCCTGGGAAATGCTGTGATGGCCAGAAACTTCGCGACAAAGTATAAGGAAGTCCTGCTGGAATGTAAATATCTGTCTCAATTTTTTAAGGTTTTTTTGTCAATATTATGTATTCAAAACCTGGATTTTAAAGAGAACACACATGAATCGCACATGACAAAACCTCACCTCGTTAATTCCAAAATGTGTTTACTTTGTATTATCACATACGGGGCAAAATTACTGAAACCTGATTGGCTAAGGCGGAGGGCATTCTTCCTTAATCACGAGGACACTTTTGGTAATCAATAGGGCATGGTTACTTGATCCTGATTGGTTGACAGTTGCTTATTCAGAGCAAGCGAAATTACACGAAAATCTTCTTCCCGATTAAAATACTTTTTTGTCCACATATAAAATACATTTTAAAGGCCCATCTTCAACCGACAAGCTTTTCGACCGTTTGTTTGTGTTATGGAAATTTGCATTGCTTATCGCAGTGATCTGATTCCGGCGAAAAATTTCAAATTTGGCTGAATTTTTGTATATGAAAATTGTTCCGTGGCACGCAATGTTTGTCGGTTGAAGGTGGGCCTTTAAGCACTATTTATAATGACAGCAATGATTTATTGAATTGAACTTTAACCGAATGGGAGCGTGTTTGTCGCGACTCTGAACGGGCTTCCCAATTTTTCTCTTTATGTGATAAACCACATATCTAAATCTTTCACATCATTTCAATAAAATCCAAGTCCAAAAAATCCAATTATTTTTCCCTGATTAAAATACGCACAGAAGACTTTATGCACAAAGACACCACTTAGCAGGGGAGTGACAGGCAAGACTTACAAACACGGAAAAAAATAAAAGAAACGTCGAAATATTACCCATTTTCCGACTGGGAATACTGGCAACCCAGTAAAAAAGGTTAACCTTAACAGAGGTTCTAAAGGTATGCCAAAAATTGCAATATAGAGAAGAAAGCACCTCTAAGCAAATTAAAAATAGACACTCATTAACAACTTTAAGTTTATATATCCCTCCGATGCTTGACTTCGATAACTGCGTAGCCACCAGTGTGGACCACAAATATCATGATATGTCAAGCTGGATTGAAACCAGCGAAAAACGCAGAGAGAAAACATCTTCCAAACCTTTTTCCACCTGAACACGAAAAGCGTTGACTGTGTAAACACTATAGTTGATGTAGTATGGCCGTGTAGCCGCGTCGAGCCAGAAGAAAAAGCGCACAAAAAATGAAGCCTCGCTTATGTTTAGGTGAGGTAACCTGAGTTGAACCTACAATCCAATCGAAAACCAGTACATGGTCAGCTGTCAACTTCAAAAAAACAGCTGACCTCGGTGAGCTCTAAGCTTGAGCCTTCGATATGGACACGTGCTACTGATCAGTAGATACCTTGTTTTGACAGGTGTCTATTGATCAAACCATGGATGTCCAATATCAAGATGTGAGCTGTAAACTAGCATGATACTGGTCACATTAGCATACATGGAAGGGTGGACGTACGTACGGACGTCTGGACGTCTGTATTTTCAACTTTTTTCCAAATTGTCCTTGTCGCTGTGAAAACTTTGAAAATACTAATAATTAATTGCGCTCGGAAAATGCGATTAGATGTACCTATAAAGATTGCAAAAATGAAATCCTCCTGAATTGCGAACGTTTTCTGCTTACATATCCTACTTTATAACCCACCCATTAAATTTCGGGCGATTTTATTGGCTAATTTACGTCACATGGTGCAAACTCACAGGACAGTTATCACGCAATAACTCTCTTTTGCATGGATATTTGATCTGAGAAATGCTGTAGCGATCATTTACGTTGAAAAAACCAAAACAAAAACATAGTCGGCGGAAAAAAGGAAGCAGAAGAGTTTTTACATGGAAGAAACACAACTTGTTTTATGGAGTCTAGTGATAGGGAGACATTGCAGGAGATAGAAAAGGACCAGCAAGCCTATGGGCTTCGAACACTTTCTTAACTTTAGCATCAACTACTAATAGATTTTCCAAAGCTTACAACAAATTGTTAGCAGGGGACGACACTCGTTACCCTTCAAAATGCAGTGGAAATTCCCAAGTAAAATCTAATAATAAACATGCGGCAGTGGAAGGGATATACCCGTCAAGAAGAAAACCTAATCTATGAAATTTACTGGAGTGGGTAGGCTGGGCAGAATGGGATTTGGCTGAGGGGGACTGGACACTGCTGGCTTGGAGTGAGTCACGAAAATTGCGAACCGCCCCAGCAAGTTTCTTGTAAAAACAGTACCTTCGGACGCCGTCTTAGCCATTATTAACTCGAATATCCTTTGGCATAAAAACAGTTGACACTTCGGTCTTTAATATGCTTATGTTTATGTTGCCCCCGGTTTACACAGTTATAAACGTGACATAAGCATGAGCATAAGAAAATGGAAACGATTCCTTTTTCTTATGCTTATGCTTATGTCACTCCCGGTTTACACAGCTATTGCTTATGTTTATGTTTATGCTTATGTCACAGTATAAACCAGGCTTAAATATACAAATTTGTGACGTTTTCGTTGCCGGCGCCGTGCCCGTTGTCGTTGCTAAAGCTCCCCATAGGTGAACACAGATAACAATGCTACAATGTTTAAATTGCTTGTGGACGAACAAAAGGAGATAATGACAGATCTTTTGTTTTCCAGCGTCCACCAACATGGCGGCGATGACGTAACTTGAAAACAACCCATTGTTACTATGAACACTCTTCACTGTACTCTGTGAGACCTTTGTTAGAATAGGCTTGTGAAACCTGGAAACCTTTTGCCAAACGCAAGCGATTGCAATATATAGACGGTTTTTACAATGACGTTATGAAAGGGCAACCCTAAAACACGGAATGATGGAAAATCACTCCAAATCCTAAAAAAACGGAATGGCGGAAAATTGCCCCAAATCCGCTGGAGCACTAATTGGAGACACTGTAAACTGAAATCAATAAATAAACGCAAATCAAATCAAATAGTTTTTGTGGAGATGCGAAAACCGGGTTCCCGTAAAAACGTTCACGGAAGACTTACCGATTTGAGATACGAGTCATGCGTAGTAAATGTAATATTTGCTCGCAAATATAATTTTTATGTTTTTCGCGGCTTGTACGTTTTTCGTTTCTAAGCTAGTGATTATGTAATACAGTGAAACATAACATTGGCAAGTGACTGGAGGCTCAAGGGAATTCATTCGACAACTTACTATTGGCTTAGTAGAGGGGTAGTTTCTAAAGAAACTGTGGTGCTGCGTCGGTGGGGAAGTAGTATATACAAAAATTTTTTTTGGTTTTATCAACGGAGTTGATAATGTAAATTGGCCACCGTACAGAGATTCTAAAAGCTGCAAATATTGGCTTAATGGCCTGGCATCAAGTAAGCGTCATTCTTCGCTAACCTTCTTCAAGCGTAGACGTGTTTCGAAATCCCGCCGCCTCCCCATTCACCTGTCCATTTTTCATTTCAATTTAATTAGTCTTTTATTGTGTTGCAGGCGATTATTTAGCCCTCACCTTCACTGGGCATTACTCATTCTTCTGTTTATCAAAATTTGTAACATTTTCTTGTAACTAAATTTTTTGTTACTTGATTAAAACACGGCTGTAGGTGAAGGCCTACAACCAGTTTACTCCAAACTTGGCTTGTTTCTTTTGTCTCCATGTCCAGTAAACGTAGCTCGGAAAATGCAGCTTAGGGGTGATTTGATATTATATAAGTAATGAAAAACATGAAGCATGTTTGTCATCCTTTAAACGGGAAACTCGAATGCTGTCTTGATGAAACATATCACATATATCTCGGTTTAGTGCAAGCTATTCCTAACGAAATAACAGCGTTTTACTTAAAGCCAAATTTTACGTGTTTTGCCCGTGGGAATTAACACGCTCAATCGCTCAATAACAGGCTACCCTTGATGTTTAAAGAAGCAGGCTTTAGGCGCAGGACTAGCCATTGCCTTGGAGTAACTTGTCAGTGTATCCAGCTTATTTACCCAGGTGTGGAAGAGAAGCTAATTAGGGATCGGACTGGTTATCGAACAAGCGCTTTAGTTAAAGGAGCTGTGTCACGACGTTTTGCCAAATTCAGCGACTGGGAAAATTAACAACTAAATCAAGCGAAAATTAAAAATAACTACACAAAACAATGAAGTAAGGTTTGGATAAAACAAGAAATGCAAAACGAGGCAGGGTTGGGCAAAATTGAAGAAGGTTAAAATGGATTGTGATTACGGTTCAGCCTAACAGTTTGAAGGTAACTTTAATTATATATGCTCGACCATTGTTTTGTCGCGTAAATTTGGTTTGTGTTGTTGCCCCTGCAGGGTTTTGGCCTCTGCCCGAGGAGGCAACTCAAGTAAATTAAGACATGGGCCTTAAGCTGGACCCATTTTTTACTAGTGCCCAGTCCCCTGTGGAGAAGGATTTCTTTTTTCGGACATTTATTTAAAATTATCTTGAAATGTCCAAGAAGAGAAATGATTTACCAGTGTTAACATCATAAAAGGAAATCCAGCCACCAGAAAATGATAAAAAGTGTTGCCGTTTAGCTGAGAAGATTCCTGTGCTAAAAACAACTGATCTGGGCCCAGGCCTTAATTCACCTGTGAAACTAGAAGCCCCCACGTGAAATGGGAAATATGTAAATTAATATGTAAATTGGTAGATAATGTATAAGGGATTACACTATCAAGTGAAGCTATGATCTTCGCAGTTATGAGCGCAATTTTTGCAATTGCGTAGAGAAGCCTGAAAAATTCAGGACTTCAACGGGGTTTGAACCCGTGACCTCGCGATTCCGGTGCGACGCTCTAACCAACTGAGCTATGAAGCCACTGACGTTGGGAGCTGGTCATTTGGAAGCATATATGAGAAAGAAAAAGACTTCAGGCTTCAGGCTTCTCTACGCAATTGCAAAAATTGCGCTCATAACTGCGAAGATCATAGCCTCACTTGATTTCATATCCGCAGTTCATATATGCTTCATTTCACATACCATTTCATCATTGATTCATTCCTCTCGGGACCATTAGAACCCACAAATGACCAGCTCCCAACGTCAGTGGCCTTATAGCTCAGTTGGTTAGAGCGTCGCACCGGAATCGCGAGGTCACGGGTTCAAACCCCGTTGAAGTCCTGAAATTTTCAGGCTTCTCTACGCAATTGCAAAAATTGCGCTCATAACTGCGAAGATCATAGCTTCACTTGATTTCATATCCGCAGTTCATATATGCTTCATTTCATATACCTTTTCATCATGGATCACACTATCTTATAGAAAATCATATTTCTTGTGTCAGAAATCGATTTTTCAGGCACAAATCATAAAAAGGGACGATTCCCTGCTAGCAGCCGAGTGAGAGACTTCTTCTAGCAGGGAACAGGAACTACAGACTCGGCCCACAAACTGCCAGACGCAACCTCAGTATCAACATTTTCAAACAATCTTCGGTCATTATTATCAAAAAGGACGGAGACCATCCAGTAAACCAATCAAAACTCGAAGTAATTACACGTAGCCGACATAAAGCGCGGGAAAATGTGCACACGCGAGCCACGATTGGTTTTGGTTTCTTCTCTGATTGGTTAAAAAAAATGGCACGAGAACTTTAAGCCAATCACTGAGTGAAGTAACGCAAAACCAATGTAATTCACTAATTAATTTCGACACTCAATTAAAAAACCCTCTACTTCATTCAGTGATTGGTTCAAAGTTCTCGCGCCACTTTGTCAACCAATCAGAAGTGAAACCAAAACCAATCGTGGCTCGCGCATGCACATTTTCCCGCGCTTTGTGTCGGCTACGTCTGATTACTTTGAGTTTTTATTGGTTTACCGGATGGTCTCCGTCCTTCTTGATTGGCTAAAGTAATTACTTTGGTTTTGGGTTTACGACAATCGATTGAAACTAGCTCTATGGTCATGAAATTGTAATTGTAATAAATAAATCCCAGCATTTCACCGGGGATTCAAAGCACATGCATGTGACAAATTGACTGATCACCCTATGAATAATAAATAATGAGTTCGAGAGGACATATTTGAGTTAGTGTTCCGGGAGGAAGAGAGACCCAGAGCAGGTGCTTCTTTTGTCTGTGAGTGTATATTTCCCTATATCAGGCTGTGCATATATGAAAGAAATAAAAATGGTACTCCACCTTTCATAGAATTTATGTCTTGCTTTTCTGAGAACAGTATTTGTCAAATAACAGACCGGTTAAGTAAGTTGAATAGAACCCATATCGCTCAATTCAAGAAAAAGAATGTCTTTCAAGCAAAGAGAATTAAACAGATTTTTTTAAAGAAATGTTTTGTTTACGTTGAAACTGTTCTTTTGTACAACAATGACTGCTTTTTTTGTGCAGACCCGTATGGTCGCTATGACCATGACATCACAGAGTCAGACAACTTGGTTATCTTCTTCGGCTTCCACCAATCACTTTGAAGTGGGTACCGATATCTCCGAAGGATGAACTTGTTTTACTCTTATTTGAATCAAAGCTTTCCTGGTACTCGTCCAAAGAGTTTTGAATTCTCGTTTGATAATTCTATTCAAATACCCATACAGATATGGATTGATGACTAAATTAATATAATAAAGTCCAGACACTATGTGTTGTAAAAATACCGGCGCGTCCTTCCCTGAATGAAAAGACCAGATATTCACAACCATATACGGTGTCCACGAAATAAATAAGACTCCAACTATACAAGCCAACGTTAACGCCGTCTTTATATCAGCGCGAAGAGCGGAGTGTGGCTTGCGCACGCAATATTGCCCTGAAACCACTGGCGCTGGCCGCTGTCGTTCTGTTTCGGGCTCAAGAACGGGTGGAAGTTCTCTTTGACGCAGAGCTTCGACTTCACGGGCTATTTGTCTGGAATGCCGCAAGGCAACCCGAAGTATGCTGATGTATATAAAGATAATTGAAATCAAAGGTAAGACGTACATTGTCGATAGTTTAAAGTACGTAAAGCTGATGGATTGGTGATAGTTACTCTCGCATAGCCATACGCCGGGAACGTAATGATAATTACTCCAACCTAGGAGCGGAAAACCCGCAGTAATTAGCGAATAAAGCCAAATAGCAACAATACACAAAACGGTTTTATTCCTCGTCACCCAGCCTTTGTACTTTAGAGGGACAATTATTGCCAGATATCTGTCAATACTGACCGACAATAGCGTCAAAACAGATACTGAACTTGAAGCATGTTGTAAGTAACCAATTGTATCACAGTCTGTCTTTTCCGCATCTCTTGTTTTCTTAATTATCGAGGCGACCCCAAACGGTAACAGAAATACTCCAACCAGGATGTCGTTGATAGCCAAGTTAACCAAGAAGAGGCATGATGGGCAGTGAAGACGCCTCACACGGTAGATGATGTAACAGATCGTAGTGTTTCCAATAACAGTGAGAATGATCATCAAAATAATGATGACAACGAGTATTGTAACCATGGCGACAGTGATGTTTGTTCAGTCTGCTAAGACGGTTCTCCAATTTGGGGTTCCTGCATGAAAACTTGAGCCTTTTCTGAAAGTTTCCGTTTCCATGAAGTTTGAATTGCCCTTTTGTGAGAAAAAGCAAAGTCATTGGAAAATGACAATTATGATGAAGAAAGTCAGGCTTGGAATAGGGTTAGGGTTAGGGTTATATTTCAAAAATGTCCTATGGTGGGCTTTCTGGCTGCTTTATGCACTTATTTGGCTTTGTTGAAGGTCTGGTTTTCTGTTAAGGCCTGGCTACCTCAGCTCTTGCTGCTAGGTCATCACTTATTTCCATCCCTCAAACTGACATTTCCCTTTTTATTCAACTTATACGACGTACAATCTAATTAGACTTCAAATCTACTTCAACGAAGCAAAGATTTTAAACAAGCTGAGAAGATTCACAATAGGTGAAGCAAAGAGTTGAACCCGGATCGATGGCTTCGCCTTGCAGTTTCCGATATCCACTAGACTAACGAGACAAGCTCCCAGAAAGTCGAATTTTTTAGAGTATTGACATAATAGTACCCAGCAAAAAACAATTGAAAGTTAACCGTCTTCAACGGGGTTTTCAGACCTAAATACTGTAGATCAGCGCGGCTTAGCTTAGAAACGCTATTTCTTGTTGAACTAAAGCTGTAATTCTGCCTGTTTTCATTCTTTTTTACAGTGGTAAGCTGGTCAATACTAACATGGGATATTGCGCAGTGTAATTGTTACGAAGTGTCCAATGTCAGTTCGAGGGATGGAAATTAGTGTTGACCTTGCTGCTAGCGCTTCAAATGAGAGCATTCTCGTAGGGAAGATATCTGTTTACAAACATTGCTTTTGTCATTCAAATTTGCCCACCACAGGAACAAAAGAATCTTTGTTTTGTCAGCCAATGAGGCTCTGGTTGGCTCATTAAGACAATAGGTGACGTCAACGATATGTTTCCTTATTTCAAAGACGTTGTTGTTATTTAAGGACGGTGCCTACTATTGTTATTGCGCATAGGTTCTGCGCATCTCCAGATACTCGGATTTCCTATCGGTGATGCTTACTAATACAGGGATATTTTTGTGCGGTTTAAAACTATGCAGAGAAAGTAGATCTTCGTAAGTACTCTTGGTATCCAAAAAGAAAATTGGGGGTAACGATGCATTCTAGATCTGTAGAGATAATTGATTTTCAATTTGAGAAAGAACGCCATACATTGCTTTGTACTTTAGAGCTTTTTACAAATATTGTTTATGAATTATCTTTGAAAAATGCGTGGTTACCCCCAATTTTCTTTTTGGATTTCAATAACACTTGTTAAGATCTACCTTTCTTGCATGATCATAAATCGGGGCAAAAATAACTTTGAATTAGTAGGCACCGTCCTTAAAAGGAGGACAGTAAATAATTGTCAGCCCCTATTTTGTCTTTTTTCTTTGTGCAAAATTCGGCCAGCATCTTTGGGCATAATGCTATTGCGTGAGCATAATGCCGGTCATAATGCTGTTGCACCAGCATAATGTCGAGCATAATGCTATGATTTTAGGAGTGACGCTCTGAGGCATAATGCTCAAATTTTCGAGCATAATTTATCTAACCCTAGGTTCAGTTGAAAGCGCCCTTTGAGGCTACAATAGCTTATACATTGTACCCAAAAACAGATGGAATCGTCACGGCGATATTGAAGTTCGATGCCCTTCATTCATCGTATTTCCCGAAACAGCGTCTATTTCAGTATTGTTTGAGTTGTCTACATCTCAATTCTAAATTCCAAGAGAAATATTACTTGATACGAAAAAAACTATAAACTTGCATCAATCATTTTTACTTCTACTAACGCAAGAAAAAAATGCTTTGCAGTGTTCTCAGCGTCCGTGCGATTTTGTAATCGCAAATTATGTTTAGTGTTTTTGTATGCAAAATTACATCAAAAATTGGTCTGTGCAGGAAGACCACGTCTTTATATAGTACGCATAGAGTAGTGTAAGCAAGAAATCGATAAAAACTACAAACTTTCACCAAAGTCGTGGACTCTGTATCTAGGTAAGCGGCATGCATTTATGTCCGCAACAGATCTTCTTTAAGACGAAACTTGATGCTGGAGAAAGCTGCAACTGCTATCAAATTCAAATTCAAATTCGCTTTCATGTCCTTTGTTTTGGCCTAAAAGCCAATTACGACATTTACTCCGATGTGCCTGCCACGAGAAAGGTCCCTTGATCACAAAATACCATTTATCACTGTTTAAAATGTCAGTTAACATCCGAGAAAATGACTGTAAAATACTATTAGAGTGGCACATTGCTAATTTGCCATCTTTGGCTGATGATATATTATTCATTATAGATCTAATTCAAATGAATTGCCTGCGGATTTTAATTGCTTTTAACAGTTTTCCTATCCGCCGGCGTTTGCAATGTACTTTGCAAGTATGATTGTCAAACGCTGCTATCGATAGCAGATCTATTAATTAAGGTTTACGCTTTTTTCTCATTCGCCGCCCGTGAATCTCTGATGTGTGGAGAAGATAGTATAACCAAGTGAAAATAATACAGGGCATTAACCGAAGCGCGCTGCTTTAATAATGGACGATTGCGAATTAATCTATTGAAAGACGAATTAAATGACAAAGGTTCCCCTTTCTCTTCGCCTTCCAGTGCTTTTTTTACTTTTTGGATTACAGTTAAAAAGAAAATAAATGATGTTGATGGCTTGATACAAATATTTTTAAGCAAAATTATAGTAAGTGCAAACTTCCTACTTTTCGCATTATTTTTTAAAAGAGCGCGGTGAAGACTATACTATTTTTTCGAAAAACGATAATAATATCTTTAACTCAACTGAAAATTCCCCTAATTAATGGGTAACTAAGAATGAAAGAAAATAAATGTGGTGTTATATTTAACGTGACTAACGAATTGATTCATTCGGGAGACAACGTCGTACAGTGCTCAAAAGCAGATAATTAATTTAGAAAGGCATGCATGTGCTCAGAATTTTGGAGCAACAATTGTAGTTTCTAATACTTAACGTTATAATAGCTTTAACTCCAGATCTATTTTGCAATAGGGGTTGGGAAATTTTAGAGGAACTGTCGGAGTTTCTGAAGGAAAGCTGTTGCATAAAAGACGAAGCGACTTTACTTTAATTAACGCTGGAGCCGAGAACGTTCAATATATAAGACGAAGTCGTCACACGACAGAGGAAAGGGGGCTTAATTTTGCGTTTATGAAAAGCCGATAGGGATGCAGTGAAGAGATGACTCGATAATGGATCATGAAAAACCCCAAAGGTTTTTGCAGAACTCGAAGTATTCCTACCAAAAACTTTTGGTTCAACTTGTCCTGATGATTTGTTAAGTTAAGCTTGCCAAAAAGGAGTTCTGCATGCTTTTCCGCGATTTTAAGTTCAATTTGCTAATATAGTATACGTAATGGTACTTTTAAATTTTCCGTTACGTAGATTACCTCATCATGCCGACAGGCGTCCATGAAACTGGCTTTTAGCCATTGAATTTAAGCCTTTTGGACAAGGCACATAAGACCTAGAAAACTGAAGTGAATATTCAGAAGGACGAACAGGTGGCGGATAATTTTAGCCCTTTGGAACATTAACGCAACCCATAAGGCGATGTTTTCTGTTATTTTGTCACCGCTAAGAATATTTATTTTCACTTTCATTAGCTTTACACAACCTCGGGCAAAAGCACAACTTGTGACGCGAAGTGGAGAAAGCCTTAGTTTTTACGAAAATACAAATTAATATACATATCATCTGTATTTATTTCTTTTCCCGCAGAGCAGGTTTTTATCGTCTGATATCTTTCCTCTTTGGCCAAATAATCCATAAAATATGTCAAAACCGGTGAAACACCCAGATTTTTCCATAAGTATTAAATTATTCAAGGATTTTTTCACAACTTTTTCCTTCTACAACCTACCAGAAAAAGAGGCCGGAATTATTGAAATTTCCCGTGAGCTAAATTTGTCTCAGAAGTTTCGCACCTTTTACGCAGGACAAATACAATACACATAGAGATGCCAAAGTGAAACACAACTAATTGCTCCAGCCAACGTATACATGAATTAAGCTATAATATATTATGTTTATCATACTTGAATGTGATGAAATCCTCTACCATTCTGTTATTATCGGATAAGAAATTACGCATAGTGATCAAAACTAACGAATTATAAGCTGTTGAGTGTCTTATATAGACTTTCGCAAGAATTAGCCTCAATTTTCCGCTCGAGGATTTAATAGAAAATGAAGTATACGAAATCGGTTTTTGTGCCGTGAGATGTAAAATTTCTGTGTATTAAGCTATAAGCTGAAACCGGGGCTTCTTTCATTGACAAGAAGAAGTGAAAAAGAGAGATTTCGGGTCGTTTCGGACCTGAGTATTTGGTTAAACTGGGGCTCAGTAATGTAGACTATGTCAGACGTTTCATATGTATAAATAGAACGAAAATATATAACTCGGTGGATATAAAAAATTACGCTACAAAAAATAATCCTACGGTTCATTTTCTACAACCGATGAAATTTTACATTGCACCTTACTAAATCCTTGCCTCGGCGTTAGGCCAGAATCGCAAAGAACATAATTATGATGAAGATTAATTAATTCTCGCTTGCTTACTGAATTTGCGCGCTGTAGTCAGAATAAGCTGATAGACGAGATGCGCAGAGTCCGTTATCATAGTAAGACATGTAGGTAGGACCTGTTTTCTTGTCCGATGTTCGCAGCGTGCAAAACGGTCTTTATCTGGGGCCAAAGTTAACTTGATGCCAACCTGCTCGCACAATATGCTTCTCAGCATTGACAATACCCTAATAAATATTACATCAAGTATTGGTAATCTTTAAATTAAGTCATCAGATTTTGCGGCGAATGCCCCTAAAATTTCGTGCTGGTTCGAGGAAGTAAAAGTAGAGTACCTTCCTTGTTTGAGAGAGGAGCGAATAATGGGAAAAAAGAAACGGAAGTTTGTCTACTCCTTCCATCATGGAAACAAGTATTTAAAGTTTTTTAAAAGGGTTGAAAACAGCTTCCTGTAATTAATAGGACTAAAATAGCTAAATGAAAACTGTGGCTTTTTTCCTGTCGAATTAATTATTTTCTTTTGAAGAACACCTGAAAATGGCCTCATCAAAATCCTCTACCTACCTCTGTACGGACTTTTAACTTTCAAACAATTTATCGGTAGTAGCCAAAACGTGGGGCCGGTGGCAGGGATCGGGATGTCATTTTTCTTTCCAATTTTTTTTTTTTACTTCAATTTTTGTATTTATTCTCCTGTACTGTTATTTTCGAATGATCGGGATCTGACTTTCATTCATGGTGGAAATTACTGAAAAAACCAATGGAAGCTCTGAGCCGGACATCTTTGTTTTCTCAAATTGGAAACATCGGAGTTTGTCATTGTGAAAATCGGAGTATATTTTAAAATTCGGACTTTGTGATGGACGGACTCAATGTTGTTTCATGCAAGCTAATTATTATTTTATTCAGGTCGCAACGTCTTCATACACCAAGCTTTTGTAGTAAATTCAGACATTACTAGCCAATTCAATTCGGACGTCAAGGAAACGGGTTTACAATTGGCTAGAAAGACCCGAAGCCAAATTTATGATAAAATCAACAACGCGAATTTTGCGACAAAGCAAATGTTGTGAAAGTTGCGTGACTGCGTGATGACCATCATGAAACTGCACGAGTCCGCAAATGAATCATGGCGCACAACCCAGCGTGTGTTGCCAGATCAGAATTGTTCGAGAAATGGACCCTGGTCACAATCGGTTTAGAATTGCGTCCAAGTTGATGACTTTACTGCCGATAATTAAATATGGCAAATTTATAACAGCGTGGTAAGAAACAAAATTCAGTCTTTCTGAAAAACTATATTGAGGCAGAAACCTGTTGTGAGCCATGATTCAAAGTGATTTTAATACAAATAAGCGCTCTTTGCATTAATTTTCTATTTAGATCATTCCATTCTCCATGCCATTCCTTACTTTTTTTTTTCGGGATCATTTGCGGTCCAAAATTGGGATCATTTGCGTTCCGGGGTCATTTGCGGTCCACCTGGGATCATTTGCGGTACAGTTTGGGGATCATTTGCGGTTCTGGGATCATTTGCGTACCCGTACAGTATTGTGACTTTATTTTCTTTCGTTTTAATGTCAGCGATTGCTTGTCTGATTTCTCAAATTTATAATCGCGTCATGTAATCAAGGATATCGTTTTTCTGACGCATGTACACTTGTAAAAGTAAACATTAAATTTGGAGCTGAGCAAGTCTTCAGTGCCTCTGGGAGTCAACGTATATTCCCCACACAAACTCCAATTTCAGCCGGAAATTCTCTAAATTTCGATAAGAGGGAATCCTCTCTTGATTTCGAAAAACAAAGTCAGATTTTCGCAAGCACAAATTCCGATTTTTAAAAACAAACTCCGATTTTCAAAAAGGCAAAGTTCGATATTCGCAAAAACCAACTTTGATTTTAAGAGCAAAAAAGAAAAAAAAAACTAAGATGTCTTTTAATCTAAGAACTTCCCGATCATTCGCAAATGACAGGACAGAAAATCAACAACAAAAAATGAAGGAAAAATTAAAAAGAAAGAAAGACATCTCGACCTCGACGCCTGCCTTCGCCCCGCGTTTTGACCCAAGGAAATCACGATTCTCACACCTGACAAGATTCACATGTTTCAGTGGGCGGATAATGGAAAATTCAGTCAAGGTCGATATTCAAGATCCTTCAGTAAAAAGGACAATTTGATATCTTAAGAGTGTTTAACTACATACTGTCTCTCAACTGTACTCATTCTTTACTTTGCCGGATTGAATCGAGTACCGAAAACTGACACGTATTTGTAAAAAGTTTCACTTTGATTTTTGACTAAACAAGACTGTAAAGAAAAAGTAAAGAAACCATAATTATCCAAATTAAAATTCACTTAACAAAAAGATTGCGTTGCTGTGTATAATGCGTGTATGATTTATAAGCCGCATTTTCTTTATGGATATTCTCCTCTTTCCTCCAGTGTCCTGTGTGTGTTGGTGGCGATGCCTGCAGTGGCTAAGGCGGGATTCCAACTGGGGTCATCTGCATGGAAATTCCGCAACCCCACACCCAACAAACAAATAAGCCACGTCAAATCTTGTCACCAAAGCCTCGGATATTATGTCTGCGCATGGTCAGACATGTACATGAGTAAAAGAGAAGATCTCAGGTGTCGAGGGTGTGCTACACCATGATATTATAGTAGTCGTCTGCCAAGAAATTTTTCAACGACAACTACATTCTGAAGTTCACACAGCAACCGCGTTGTCCATCAGACATAGTTTGATGCAAGAGTGAATTAGGTAAGAGTGTTGATTTATCACTTTGCGGTCTTGCCCCAGAACAGATACACTTTGCTCGCGAAACAAACAAAGGGCCACCAATTTTAACCAATCAGAAGAAGCCATGTCACGCGTGACTGCTTCTGTCACGTTTTTTTTTTCACCGACAAGACATATGATTTTCGCTGGAACGGGTGTTCTAAAAGTAGACTCATTTGTTACTGTGCTGAGGAGTCCACCCATGCCATAACAACGCTCTTATCTAATTCACCCTTGTTTGATGTTACTGTGGTTTGAAGAAATTCGAATGCAGTTTATAAAGTTATACTTAGGCCCGTGTCTTCATCAATGGTGATGCAATGTTATCCGCGCAAGAGACCATTTATATGCTACCCGGAGCCCATTACTAGGAGCGAACGACAGCTCTATATTCCTGTCACGGCGTCTTCGCAGACCGGTTTATTCTTAGGCTAAATTTCCCGCGAATGAGACGAGAAACTAACTTGACGTCACAGAGTCACCGAACCGGAACTGCCTTTGTTTTCTACGGAAAAGGTAGTCTACAAATAGATCGATCTGCAAAAATGCCATCACATGGGCATAATATGGGAGTTGGTCGATCCCGGTCACGAGCTCCTGATTCAACCAATTAGCTAAAAATGGAAAGGGTGCTTCCATTTTTAGTAATTATTATCAATATACGCGGGCAAATAGAAAATCGGCCTCTCCAAAACACACGCTCAGCGGGCCGCAAAAGACGCCCTTGTAGTGTCATTTGCGGCCCTAGCGCTTTGCGCTCGGGCCGCAAATGACACTACGCGGGAGCAAATAAACAATATTCCCTCAAAAAGTCATGTTATTCCCTTATTAGCGTCCGTTTCCTTTAATTAAAGAAGTGCAAATAGGTGTCAGGTAAAAGGCGACCATTATTCTGTACACACACTCAAAGACGCTCACCAAAATCACCAGCTATCATCACCAACAACAACAGCTACAACTCTACATCCTCACCTCTCCGCTGAAAAGCCAAAATGGTACCCGAATGATACCAAAGTACCTTACGCTTGCGCACACGCACATCATCCGGTCAGTGGCAGCTATGGGCAACATTTGACCTATACACACATGGTGGCTTAGCCATATCGTAGTGTTTTAGCTGAAGTTTCTTATTCCCAAGCCCCAAAGAGTGGATTTGGCGAGACGAGCTTTAACTTAGTATAAAAAGCCATCTATATTGAATTTCTACCGAGTTTTTTTTCCATTTTATTTCCATTTTCGTTGCTCGTTGAAGACGACATATATACAATACCTTCAGTGAAGAAGCAACTTTCTTGGTTGCAACTAAAATACTGAATTAATTATAGCACAATTTTTGCTCTTCATCGATCGAAAACTGTAAAGCCACTGTCACTTTCTTATTCACACACATAGGTTGTTTAGTTTGAATTGACATCGAACTTGCGAGAATCGAGCTATTTCATTTGCGCACATTTGCTAATCCGATCTACAATCAAGCAGTTTTCAAACCCCAGTTCTCTTTAAAGATAAAATTCATCAAATCTGATAGCCTGTCATAAACATAAAATATTACTGATGTTAGAATATTTTGCAGTTTAACTTTAATGTCTTTTGAATGTCATGTCACGACTCTCCCAAGTGGGCCGACCGGATAAACCAATCGGCAAATTTTTAAATGTTGACTAAGAAACGGTTTCTTTTTGACTCGCAGGTGAATATTGGCAATTTCAATACTGTTGGATGAGATAAATAAATTTTGCCTGAGTTTCCTGCGCACAAATAGGCTGTTTCAGGGATATTACAATTCTATCCGTTAAACCTGCACGCCTAAAAGTTCTTCAGAGCTCTTTTCATAAACTTATATATCAGAAGATTAAAAACTGTAAACATGGAGAGAAGAAAAAGAGGTAACCGAGAATTGTGAGAAATAATAGACCCCCAAGGAATGGCTGAGAATTTCCTTTAGCTGATTCCAACTTACGATACTAACCCCAGCCAGAAATTCGTATGATAAAAAGACGCTTTCTTTAAAAAAATGAGTTTGAATAGAACCAGTATTGTGCGTCACAGAAGAATTACCTACCTTTTGCTTACTGAGTTCCTTGAAGGTGGAAAAGAAAATATTTGGTCTTCGCGATGAAAGAAAAAAAGCTTTCTTTCTATAAATATTTGAGCGGTTATCTTTAGTAATCGCTCGGAGGAATCACACCTCGGTCCAAATGCGACAATGAATTACTGAATCACATGTCTTCCATTGTTATTGTTATCCAGCTGGTTAAAGTTATCGCTCGTAAATGACAAATTGATAACAAGACATGTTTGATTTTATGGCTTTGTGTTTTTTTGGGAAAATCCTTTGACATGACAGACGGAGTCGAATAAAATATGAGCACCAGGAGAAAAAGGAAAGTGAATTTCGCGAAAAATTAGGTTAGGATACACGCTCACAAGCACTGTCTTCATCAAGAAGGCCGCTTTCCACAACAGATTAATTTAATTCCTTCGCTCTTTGCTTTCTTCTCCCTGCACCTTTTAAACTGGATTGCGAATGACCGACCATAATTTTCCTTAAAATACAAAACTGAGGGTCTCCCCGGGGTTTTGGGGAACAAAAGAACATGGCGAAAACGAACTAGGGAACAGAGGAATAAAGACAAAATATCTTAGGGAATAAGGAAACATATGAACCATTTTAGCGATCAAAAGGCTGAGAACAAGTGCGCAAGTGTGGAAGTAACACAAGCAATTCTTTTAAGGGAACATGAGAACAGGGATTCTCCCCC
>NC_090871.1:21862440-21872440 GCF_036669935.1 Montipora foliosa
TAGCAAATCTGTGCAAATGCGTTTTTTGGTTGAAAACATTTATAGTTAGAATTTGTTATGAATAAATCAAACTCACCTATTTGCCTCGCCTGTATAAATACAGCTGTCAGATATGAGGCTAAATTTATCGCAAGATTTTTCGTGCTTTAATATTTCCCCTTTCTAATTAACTGGAAAAGTTTAAAAGTTTCCTATTCAAGATAAAAACAATTCGTAATTAATCACTAAATTCGAAGATGGCACTTCAATGCACAAACGAAAAAAAGATCCTTTATTACAATGGGAAAACCTCACAAGATTTGCAGGCTGGGTTTCGCTAATCGGATGACGTTTATTTTCCTTCTTCAAAAATCCTTCGAAATAGAAGCCAATAGGATAAGTTGATCGAATTTCCTAACAAACAAACGAAGTGACATTGCCTCATTCTCTCTTTGATTCCTGACATGCCTCAATACTTTATTGAAAAAAAGCTTTTAGTTGGCCGAAACAATGAGCGAAAAACAACAGCTGTGATCCTCTTTTTGGGCTGCTTGGTCCAAAACTCTTTCACGTTTTGTGTTCGACAGCTTTTTTTAAAATTTTAATGTCGTTTACTCTAGTTGAAGCATTTTCCCTTTAGTTTGCAAAGCAACTTCGACGAATAATACATTTATTGAAAAACGATATTGAACAAATAAAATGATGAATTTGATTTGAACACAGGCATTTTAGAAAAAACCCGAGAGCCTCTCGAAAAAAACGAATTTACGGCGATCCGCTTGCCCGTACGGATGTTGGAAGTGGGAGTGAAGTATCTAGTTCCACTGACAACACATCTCGGTTTTAGAAAAACGATCGCAAGATTGAACAAATGATGTGATGAATTTCAGTTTTACGCTGGCATGCTTGAAAAAAACACAAGAAAAAGTATAAAAACAAAGGCGAGAACTTTTCTCAGAGTTCAAATTCTTGGTATCACGATAATGAACGGAAGTCGAAGGCCTTTGACATCTCTTTCTCTCTCTCTCTCTCTCTCTCTGGTCCCGGCAAAAGTTGCACATTCGGCAGTTTTCAGGTATCAATTTAGCTCTACCGCCCCATCTCATAGATCACATATTCTCGCAATGTTACAATTGCGTTACGCGGGGAAAACTGTTGCACTTTGACACATAAGAGCTAACTAAAACAGGTCGCGTTACTAGTAAAAAAAAAGTCGGTACCATAAGTAATATGACCAACTATTGCTTGTATCGGCAAGTTGCCCGAAAACGTCGTCTGAAGGTGGATTTTCCGTTTCCCACACGGTTTGTCGATTATCCCTATGAAGATGATTGCTTTCTGTTCACTAGCAAGAACTGTTCCACAACAATCAACTTGTATGTGGGAGTTTTCAAATGTAGTTTTTTCGCGAGCGCGAACTTACAAATATGCTATTCATATAAAAGCGAAAACATCATCAAACTTTTATGGTGCTGTTTTATAAAACTGCGTTGCTTTGGTGAGGAACAAAGAAAGAACCTAAATAACATGCCTTAATTAAGTGACGGTGCATTGTTACTTTAGAGGAAAATGTTGAAGGAAAAGATTGCAAAATTCGGCATGAAAGCAAACAATGTACAACTGAAAACAAGATCGATAAACCCTTACCGAGATCATGCATCTAATACATTTAACGACAACATACCTTCTCCGAAAAACGTTTCGTTGCTAAAGCAAACTACGTGCTACTGAGACGACTTGTTTTACATCTAACATCATGATAAAGGAGGAATGGTAAAATATACGGTATGAATCACTAAAGATCTTGCTTGTGGCTGTGTCCATTGTATGACAACTGTTTGAACTGAAATGCATGTATTTATTTCGTTATTGGCAGAGTTTGACGTCAGGCAATCACTCAGCTGACAGCATTTTAAGATGCGCCGCAATCGATAATAATATTTCTATCAAAGCGCCAGTGAGTTTTCTTTATAACATCCAGAGTGGTTAATTTAAGACCGCATTTAAATTTTTTCACTTGTGACAGATTCTCGTAGTTTGACAAAGCAAACACCACGTATCACTTTATTAAAATCCCAAAACTAAATTTAGCGGATGTTCGTCCACTTATTAATATTAATAAGGTATCTTTTTCCATCTGGTCAAGAAGTAAAGCGAAATTAAAAGAGTAAATTAAGTATATCCAGAAACGCCGTCAGAAAAAGTGGAGAAGAAACTCTTCAACTTTTGAACAGTAGTTTGCATGAAATCTTCGTTTAATGCTTCAAGATGATAGAAATGATCTCTATATATTTAACAAAACAGAGATAACAGATCCGGGAAAACCCATTTTGTTCTCCGTTTTCTTGTTAAATTATGCTTAAAGCCTGCTAATCGTCTAAG
The DNA here is from genome assembly GCF_036669935.1 of Montipora foliosa. Lineage (NCBI taxonomy): Eukaryota > Metazoa > Cnidaria > Anthozoa > Scleractinia > Acroporidae > Montipora > Montipora foliosa. The sequence continues at coordinate 21,864,802 of NC_090871.1, forward strand.
ATATATGGAAACCGATCAAATGTACAAACGTGTTATTATTTTAACAAAGAGATCCCATGTTGCCATGTGTTTGTGGAGTATGAGATATGTTGATGACGTTAAGTGAGGTACTAAAAAAGAAAGTTAAGTGAGGTAAGAAATATAACAAAGATGGCTGCCGAACAAAGAGCGAGTTTGCAACTCAGTAATCTCATTTGACTAACGTCTTAGGTGCTTTTTTAGTACTCAGGCTTACGACATCATTTCATCTATTTGCGGTAAATGATAAGGGAACAAAAGAGTTCGATTGGTTTTGTTCGCTCGATTGTGACTGCTCGAAGACTTTATCCAATCATCCTAGGGGGATGACACTAGAGTAATCCTCCTTACCAATCGAAAGTTTTTCGTGGGCTTAAAAAGTGTTTAAAAAGGACACTTTTGAAACACGTACAAAACGTGATTGTGACCGAATAAGTGGCTTACGTCACTGTTACGTCACACGTGTCCCAATAAGGGGTGAATTTTATTGAAAACAGTGCTCAAACGAAGGGAAAATCCAACAGCATATGCAGCCGGTCGAGGATTGAGACTTGTTTACATTCATAGGAAGCGGTCTTTCTTAAGGACATTTCGACTTTCAAGGATTTGTCAATTAGTCGATGAGTTCATTTGTAAATGGACAACAAACACGTTTTTCCAAAGACAATTAAGGATAAACCGAATCGGAGTATAAGTGTTAACCCAATAGGCATCCGTTCTATTCACAATTTATCTTCTTATGAAAATGAAATACGTTTAAAATCTATTGTATTTTTTAGTGTTGCGTTAGGACTTTAACTTAAATCTCTTGAATTGAATTGAGACAAAACTGAGGATAAATAATACCTTGTTGGCATGACAAAGCCTTGATTTAAACTCCGTTTGTCTCTCCTTCCTTTTTCGAAGCAAAAGACTATGAGAGGAAGCTGATCTCATAACCCATCGCAAAGATGTCTTTTTCACACTTTACAGCACTTGACAAGAGTCTGGAACAAAATTAACATCAATGTTGTTGATAGTTTTGAAAATACTAAAAAAACCTCAAATGGAAGTAATTGCTAAGATGGTGATGAAAACTTTAAAAGTTAATCTGTTTTATTTATCCTTGTCGCCTGGCAAACACAACAGCTTGTGCCAATTAATCTGTACCATCTTCCACATAATTGTTCCTCCGTTTTGTCTTGACGTCACAACAGCCATGGCTATGTTTCCGCCAGAAAATGAACCTGAGTGGTACGCTTTCTAAGAAGCGAGAAGAAAGAAGAGAAACGGACCAGAAAAGCCCGACACAAGCGTACTGCCTATGATGTGTCCTTTGCATAATTTCGCAATCCGCGGTTCCTCAGTGCCACGATTCTATGTTAACAGTGTTCCTTTACAATAAACCTCGCCCTGATTCCGAATTGTCATGGCGTCTGTGCTCGGTCCGTAACCTTCACACATTGGTGACGAGCAAAAACTTCACAATTTTCGGAATTTTGGAAATTTAAGCAATCATGCCGAAGTTAAACGATTTTAACAGCGAATTGGAGTCATGGGACGCCTACAGTTGAACGTTATGAATTCTATTTCGTGGGCGAGGTCGGTAACTATGACAATGTAAAAAAAGCTACTCTACTACTCTACTGGAGCCAAACACTTTAATCTGTTACGGAACTTGTAGCCTAGTCGCAGAAGCTTGCTGACAAAACTTACCGACACTTTTTTGCGCTGATACGGAATTATTTTACCACACCGATCGAAAAGCGTGCAGAACTACTCTGTAGGTACAGATTCAATTCTTGTAAAAACGTTGTAAGCCAGGCCAGTCTTTTTCTGACAGTTTGAGGCCAAGTTACGTAGGAACCAGATGGAGGATCAGTTATGAGACAGGATTGTTCAGCGAATTCAGGATGAGCAAGTACTCAAAGCTTTGCTGGAAGAGAAGGATTTAACTTTAGATAAAGCCATAGCGATTTGCCTTGCACGTGAGTCAGCCATGAAGGGGGCTCAGGTGGAGGCAAGACACTATTCAGAAAATGTATTTAAGACAAAATAAGGAGAAGAAAAAAGAGTTCAGACCGTGTTACAGGTGTGGTAGGTCAGCAATCGTAATGTTTGTCCTTTCAAGAATGCCACTTCTCAAAATTGTCACAAGAAAAGTCATATACCCACGATGTGACAACTTCTCGTTGGTTTCAAAGTAGTGAAAATGCGAAAACGTTAGATGATGATTCCTCTGAGAGTGACCAGATGTTTCGGCACACAGTCGGTTAGATGATGAGACTGGCGCATGTGTGAGCTGAAGATTACTGAACAATAGAATGCTGGAAATGGAGATCGACACACTTACATGTTCAATCATGAACATTTCTAAAGCTCGGGGACACTTTGTTCACATTGAGATTTGCCGACCAAGAAGAAATTACTTTTCTACGAAAAGTGTCAGAGAAATGTGCCCAAAGAACTACATGTTAAACACATTCATGATTAGCACGTTTAAAGAAGTATTCATCCGCCTTTGATAAGAATCCAGGAACTATATATGAAGAACATGAAAGGTCATGTTAACGTAAAAAAGGACACTAAGCCAATCTTCTACAGAATTTTTCTTGTTCTCTTGTCTATGCATATGAAGAAGACGAGGGGAAGGAGTTAGTCCAGCTCGAGAGAAACAGCATAGTTGCTAAGGTCGCTCACTCAGAGTGGGCCTCACCAGTAGTTTGTTCAGTTGAGAAAACGAGCAATGGTTCTATTAGAGTGTGTGGAAATTACAAGTTGACGGTGAATAAAGTTTTAATTTCCTGTCGACTCATGAAATGATCACCGTTGTGAGAGGAGGTACACATTTCGCAAAGTTAGATTTGAGAGCAGCATATAATCAGGTGGAACTTGATAAGGAGCCAAAGACGTATACGACTATCAACACTCATCAAGGGCTCAATCGGTAGAATAATGTCCCACACGGAATTTCTTCAGTTCCAGCTATTTGTCAAAGAAGGATGGAAACCCAGCTGAAGGGAATCCCACACACTGTCTGCCGATTAGATGACATATCTTGTTGCAGGGAGCAGCATTGTCTTTTCCTTGTTCAAAGAGAAGTAATACCATAGCAAGGAAGAAAGCACATTTTGTTGGAATGAGAGCCCTTGCTAGAACTTTGTTGGCCCAATATCGACAGATATTCAGTGAAGCCACGTGAGAAGTTTCAGATTGTGGTTTTTGTTTAGTCAATTCTCGAAGTCCCTCTGTATCAGAACCACATCCCTGGGAGCATCCTAGTGGAGCTTGGGTACCGGTACATGCGGATTATGCAGGTCCATTCACGGAACGTACGTTGTTGGTTCAGTCTTATTCCACGTGGATGGAGGTCATGCCTTGTAATTAAGATGAACTTCTATTCATGGATTCCCAAAACAACTAGTTAGTGACAACGGATCTTGCTTAACATCTAGAAAACTTGAGGAATTCTGTAATGAAAATGGGATCCTAAACATCACATCAGCTCCATATCATCCCCAGAACAATGGGTTACGCTGAGAGAGAGCAGTTCAGATGTTCAAGAACAGCGTGAAAAAGATAAGTCTTTGACGAGTCGAGTGGCCAAATTTCTGCTAAGGTATAGAATCACGCCATTACGGGGGAAAGTCCAAGTGAGCTGATGATGAAGAAGGCGCTGAGAAACAGATTTGACTTACTAAAACCTGACGTTGACAAGAAGGCATGGAGGGAACAACAGAATCAGAGACGAAATCATAACCTTCACTGACGTGGGAGTACGAAGATTTGAAACTGAGAGGACCAGTCAACCAGGGGGAAAACGATGTCATGGGAAGTTCATCGTAAAACCAGTCCAGTGTCCTATGAAGATGTGGTATAGTGAGACGTCATCAAGATCAAGTTATCAAGGGTCAAAACACCTCAAGTCACAAGGAAACTCCTCAAGCCGAAGAACTGTCGGAAACTTTAGCCAAAACATCAACAATATCAAAATACACGAGCAAAACCATCTACATCAGTTACTGAGACCAGTGTTAATTAAGAAGATCAACGCGAGTAAGATTCACTTCAAAACACTTGAGTAATTTTGTGGCAAAATAGGCCAGAACAGTGCCAAATATTGTGTTAAAAAAGCATGTCTTTAAACTATTCAATCTGTAAACAATTAATTAATAGAAATATTGTGTTCGCCATATGCAGTCAGTTATGCCTGATGGAATATTTTTCTTCATTAAGCCTTTCTCGTGTTTTTTTATTTTTTATTTTTATCGTAGCGTTAAAAGGAAAGAAAATAATATAATCCAAATAATATAATCCACTTCCATTCAATTACTAGCAATCTGCGTTGCTGTGGTCCCTTGGTCTCAAGACAGCCATCGTAGAAAATCTCTTCGAGAGCGCATAGCTACGAACGTTTTGATACTGAAAATCGGCACAACAGGAAAAACCGAGGCAACCATGACAGAGAGTGTCAGTCGATGTTGATTTTCTCTGTTTAGCATTTATTTTTGACTGTGCAATATGTAAAGGTCTACTCACTCAAAAGGAGTCTTAAGAAAGCGCGGGTTGCTCGTAAAGCCCCGTCCAAATTTGTTGGCTACTAGATATTTCTGTTTTATCAGAAATATCTGATATGTCGTTACCTGCCATAAATAAAGTTGACTTACTTTAACTTACTAAGACACGTCTTAGTTTACAACTTTGTTTTACAAACATTTTTATGTTGAACCTGTGGTATAAAGATAATATGAGATCAGTGTAGTTTGGATTGAAGCGATTTCCAACCTCTTTCGAATAGGATCCCTCTTGAATTCTTTCCCTTAAGTCTGCATCAACGACAAGAGGAGAGACCCTGGGCCGGACAGGGTTAAAGAAATTTCTTGAAAAGGAAAATATTGCCACACAATCCAAAAGAACTAACAACTACCTCCATAAGTATGTGGTACCTCGGACGCCCGTCAAAATTGAATTAAACTTAATCGTGCTACTCATGAATGATCGTTGTTCAAGAGAATTCAGTTTTCTGTAAAAATTTCCAACTAGTTTGGTTTGAAAGATAGACTAAGCTCCTTTATTAAACCATGTTGTGTGAGTTATGACTATTGTGCTTGTCTTTCGAGTTGTTCACATGAGAACGATCGCAATTCGCAGTTCAAAAATTTTATATCTCATGCATTCTCTTCTGATATATACTTCGCCAACGGACTGTCCGTCGACCAACTATCAAATGTCTCGATAATTCAGAGCGGCCTGCAATGCAATCCGCACTGTCATGGGTTCGAGTACGTTTAATTAAGCCTGGATTTTTTTTTTATCAGGTTTCTTCGTGAGTGCTTAGGTTTACTTCCTAACTGGGATTATGACTTTCAGGTGCAATCACTTGATAAATTGACCTTCTTAAGCCAGTCAGGAAAGCATTTCTAAGCGTTGACCTTTAACCGGCGTAGCCACTTTGTCGGAAGTTTCCACCGATACAGTATTTGATTCTTTTTTTCTTTAGTTATATTGATTTTCACTCTAAGTAGCTTACCCTTCGAGAAATCTTTTCCAAGATGGCACGCTAGTTTTCCTCAGTGGTGCTAAAATCACATTTTCCCAGGGTCAATTCAGCTCAAAGCAGACTGAATGTCAGTCTGTGACCGTTTCAAGCAAACTAAAGTACAAATCGCGTCTTTGTAAAGTCTTCAAAGTCAATGTCACATAAACTGGCACGTCTTTTGCATGCGAAGCTAAGGAAAACAACCACTCAGTGATGTTTTTTTCCTCAAATATTGCCCTGCGGGAATTTCACTGATTAGTCTCAAGCCGAGAACAACAGTATCAAAAGTTCAGCGGCCACAAAGTAATTGTCGGACGATCTTTGCTTGTGCCATTTCAAAAGGGATTTGCCGGCCTGTGCCTGCTGCTAAAAGCTCGGGCTTAGGGACACCAAATCCGTATTTTAAAAAAGTACACCTATATGTAGTTGACCCGTAGGTTCAATAAAAAGCCTGAAGGCTTACGTTTTAACATGACGGAGGGAAAGGTGGAATCTCACTTGAGAAAATTCTCAATCAAACTAAGAATAATTTAGCTTAAAGGGAAAAAAAAAACCGGAGTCCACGAGCCTATGTCAACCCTACACCATATCTGCGGCAACAATCACGCAATAACAAGATGTGAAAAACAATTAAAGTATAAAAAGTATTTAAAATTAAGTGGAATCACTGTAACTGATTTTCGTGCCCCGAGCGGGCTCTGTAGCAAATTCATGGAAAACAAACTTTTCACTCCAAATTGTGCCAGATAAAGCAAGGAAACCTTACATTTTATCGTAATCAAGTAAATTCGTTACAACAAAGTTCAAACACCCTAAATTTCGCATAGCATCAGCACTTTCTTTCCCAAGAAGTCTTCGAAGACGTGACAAACGTATTTTGAATTTTCCGGTAAAAACATCATAAATTATCTTTTGAATTGTTGGAGACGAAAAAATAAATATTCACGGCCTCTGCCGTGTGTTTGGCTTATATTATTCTCCAAGCAATTAACTTTGAATCAAGGTGGTTTGATATTTTTATCTGTCTTTTGCTAAAAATAGATAATTTATTCACTTTTGAAAAAAACAAATGAAAGCCAAAAAATTGACATTTTGGGAACCAAACCACTTAACGCCATATGCATTTCAGAATTTTTCTAAGGTAGTGGCTAATTATAAGTTATGCGTTAGGTCCACTTCTTGTTATGCGCGCGTAGAAGCTCTGCTATAATTAACACAAGTTGAACTCGCATCTTTTAAAATCTCAAGTTTCAGTTGATCGTTTTTGGTTAGCGTTTCTCTTGATTGAAAGGTTAGGATCCAATGTCCTTGGTGTCACGTGCACGGTTTGTCCGTTAAAAAGAGATTTTTGTTTGCAATTGTGACTAGGTATATTCGTCACGTTGTTCTTGTTGAAAGGCCAATGATTTCTAAGATGTCAAAGGGAAGCGAGAGGATACTATAAACATTAGACTGAATTACTGTAAAGCTCTTTTGATTGTTGTCTGTCTTGGTTGTGTAAAATAGTTGGAAGAGCTGCCATACTGTGAATTAAAATTAAGTAAAATCCGTAACCAAACTAAATACATTTGGACCAATCACAAGAGTTGACGTCATAGTAAATCAAACAAGCCACAAAACAAACTTGGTTGATTTTGGTTGAGAATTTGGTGCGCGTCATGTATAATCCATCAAATTTTGACGTTTAGCAAAATCTCGGTATGTCTTCAACTCAGTCACTTCTGTGGTGTGACAAATCTATTTCTGCTTGTTTATATGCGGCTCTTATCAGAGAAACAGGAAGAAAGGTGTTGGGATATTTCTACTTTATGTCTTAGTACATTCATTAAATTCAACCAACACCTCAGTGTTCAAAAGCTTTCTTTGGACCTCCAATATTTTTATGAGGGCGTTGTCAAGAAGAAAGCTGTTCCCCGGGCCGTAGGGCAATCCCTTTTAGCACATGTGCCTTTTTTCGTTTCTAAGTTTGATAAACTACCAATATCAGATTTTGATTGATCATTGAGACAAACGCAAGAGCCACCCACCTCCAACACCTATTGCGTCATACATAGTGTTTTGTGGAACTTGGCCCAAAGAACTCAAGCTTTTGTTTATCCACAA
>NC_090871.1:21877440-21884940 GCF_036669935.1 Montipora foliosa
TTAAAGCAAGGATTCACTATGAGCCACTACGTCCAAGCTTGCCGTGTCTTCCAGAGTGGACTGGCAAACTCTAACGATCTGAGTCATTACGAGAAAGTCTTTTTCAAAGATAACTGAGCAACTTTGCTTTTTTGACAAGCACGTCAGTCATTTCCCCTACTCTTCACGAACAGTGAGTGGCTTCTTTAACGTCCGACAGTGTTGAGTAACACGCAGATAGGGTTGTGGGACGGGGGGCCTACGGTTTATATTATAGTCCTTATCCGAGAAGACTTGGACCTGAAACTGATACAAGTACGCTGAGCAGGCATGTTGGCCGTGCCGAACTGAATGACGACATGGATTTGACATCGGCTCATACATGGAAAAAGAAGAAAGTCTACCGAGATTTAGTAGCACTATTCTGTTGCGAAAGTTCAAACTGACACTTCGTGCAGATCGGCCATTTGCAACAAATTGGTCACATGACTAATAATTGGTGAACTCAAAGCTCAGACTTTATAAATTCCAGAAATGGGAAGATTGTGTTTGACTTAGCCAGAATACAAATTTTCAGAAAAACTTCACTTAAGGTAAAGATTGTATGACCATTTAAACACTTGAAAATTCCACACTTTTGTTTACGAACGAAAGGCATTTGCCCTCCACAAGCATCCAACCCTAGACACACCAATAACAATAGAGAAATGTACGACTTCTGGTGGACGAACAAAAGAAGCTAATGAGAGATCAAGGCGGCGATGAAGACACGTGAAAACTTATTTTAATGTGGGACAAATAAGCGAGAATAAATGTTCAACGGTGGAAAATTTTCACACTTTCATATTTCGAAGAGAGAATTTTAAAACGGTTTGAACACTTAGAAAAATACAAAGATTTCTATGAAAAGCATCGAAGCGTGACTGGATGGCAAAGCCATCCCTTACAAATTCTTATAATTTTTTTCAACTGTAACAACACCAGATTAAACGATATCATAAAAAAAATCGGCATGGTAGCATATTTTGAATTGCTCTTTTTCTTTCTAGAAAAATAATTTCATGAAACCAACTGAATCATCGTGTTTATGAAAACAAGATCACGTGACGAATTGTTGCAAAAAAAAAAAAAGAAAAGAAAAGAAAAGCCTATTCCCATGATATAAAACGAAAGTACCCGTTTCTGTTTTAGTACAGGAACAATCTCTCATTTTGTAATTTCGATTCGAGCAGATTGCTAAGTGAGATGATAGGTTAAATTACTGCTGCTGAAGGAAATTTTATTGCCATATTTTAAACGGAGGGAACATATATTTCCAGTAATAATTTCGATTCCAACAGATTGCCGGGCGAAATGTAATATTCATCCGTGTACTTCGACTACAAATTTGCAATTTTGAGGTTTTAAATTTCTGCAAATTTGCAGCTGACCCTTGCAAAACTTTTCAAGTAATACTAAAATTCAATATAATACTAGATCTTCAAATAACAGTATTTTCTTTTAAAAGTAAAAAAGAAAAATTGCAGACAGATCCTTAATGGAGATTTTTCATTGGGACGGTGTAAACTTTCTCCTAGTGAAATATTAAGCATTTCCCAGCCGTGCAAAAAAAAGCAAAGACAAAAAAAAAGCAAAAGCAAAATCAATCAAATAAAACAGACAATTTTCATGAAACCCATGGCATAGAATATTAAAATAATTGAAGAGACGGGCCTGTTACTATGTCTTGTGTTTACTTTGCTTAATGTACCGTTTTCGTAATTCTTGAAAATAATTTAAAACCAAGTGAAACAGCTCTAACAGATTTTTAAGATACAATTTAAAGCTGAAATAAACTGCTATACAATGAACGTACTAGTGCTTTTAGACATTATTCTCAAGTTGTCGAGTAAAGTTGGTCAACTCGAAGATGATGCCGTTTCAATTATTAGGCAGCACAGATTAGTGGTGTGTTTTTGATCGTACTCCGGCGGTCGTCGATTTACACCCAGAGGTAGGAAGCAGACTGTTATTCTTCCTCTTACGTAACATAACAAACCATAGTACTTATTCTGTAAAATTATAAACATATATAAAAAAAACGGCCGATGAAAAATGAAGGGGAGAACGAAAGTATTATGCTTCTAAACCCTGTCAGTTTCATTTGTTTAAGGAAAAAAGTGATGACGGTCGACTAAAAAGGAAAAACAGCTGTTTTTTCCCTTGCTACTAGCCAAACATGCCGATTTCTTTGGCGCATCCTGCTTCAGTTGCTACAGTATTAAACACGGGATTTATTTACATCTGGCCTTTTTAGATTCTGGGTTTTAAACTAAACTTCAAGTAGCATAAACTTTAACAATTAAACATAAGTTTATTATACTTACTACCAAACCTGCTGAGTTGAATTTCCTGGTGTACAGTGGAGTGAACACTTTAACCATCTGAAAAGATGCTAGAAACGGGAGTATGATATTTGATCAAGTTCTATTTTGTTTTAGTGGTCTTGTGACAAGACACCATTTCCGGTTTCACCAATTCATCCTTATGTATTAAAAGCGAGTCAAGCTAAAACCTTTGTGAAGGTTTGGTTTCAGGTTTTTACGCATGAATGAATTAAAAGTTATCTTCCAAGGTTGACAGATACTTCCCGCTCTAATTGAAAAGTACGACAGTAGTTTGTTTTCTCTACACCATCAGTAATTAACGACATAAATCAAGTTGTGCTTGCACAAAAAAAAAAGGAAAAAATTGAGCAAAAGCGTGTCTGCAGCTGAAATTTTATTTTTAATAAAAGCGCCAAACATCTGTTCATAGTGTGGTTTTGAACAGTTTGATTTGATCGAAAACTGTTTTCATCTGTCCGCTATCAAACTTCGCGAGCAAAATATATTCTTTTCATGTACTTTCCAACTGTTTTGCCGGTATCTTTTTTTCAGTTCAGGAAATTTGAACTTTCAAAAAGGAACCTTTACAATCACAGCTTGAACAAAATGGGATTACAAACCCTGGAGCAAAGCTTGTTTACAGAAGAATACTCGGAAATAACTTTTCAATTTCAGAAGCAGACAGAATTCAGTTGGTAAACTGCCTCTTCGAATTGATGAGGTAGATTTGAATATATGTCACTACTACTTGCGCCAAACAAGTCGATAATTATAATTGAAAAGAAATTTATAAATAATTTGCCTGCTAGCTTTCCGCTTTTTATTTAACTCAGTAGGAGCTACTGCTGATCTCAAGCTTTGTCAAATATGTCACACGTGACTTTGCCTCTGCAAATGAGAAAATTTCCCCACAATTTACTGTGACAGATTTATCTGCCGAGATCTATTACAGGCGCCAGAACCGGAAAATTTGGTCACGCGAAAATTTGTTCGGATGACGCAGTAAAGGCATGCACAATAAAATAAACAACAAGAATAATTTTTTTCAGCGGTTCGAAATTTGATCGGTCAAGGCCTTGCGAGTCAGCGATTTGCATGTGACAGTACGGACCACTCCTTCATTTACTGGGCTCTGGAAAAATTTCGTTTCAATATTTTTCTCGCGTTCAGTTCAATAGGCCATTTCCGAGTTCATGTCTGCCTCGTCTTCAAAGCGAGTCTAAGTGCGAAGTTTTTGTTATAAAAATTCGTTTTCATTCATATGTGAAGTAGAACTAATTACCATCACAAAAACTTCGCACTTAGACTCGCTTTAAAGGCAGGCATGAACTCGGAAGTGGCCTATTATATTAATGAACTCTTTTAGTTCTATTAGGGACGAATAAACAATACTCTGCATCTAATTTATTCCTGGGTATACCGTAACAAGGCGCAGCTCCCTTATAAAGAGGGTACATCACCCACTTTATATCATTATTCAATGGCGGATGAAACTCACGCAAGCTTTAAAGTTCCTACCAGCCTATGTTACAGTGCAACGCGCCGTACCGTGGCCACACAACAAACTTTCACATTTGACAATATACGTGTAAACACGTCAACTCAACAACTCATGCAACGGTGTTTCAACTTACAACTGTGCGAACTTTGCAAGGAGGCGTGACTGTCAATCAAATTCACACATTCTGATTGGCGGACTGTTTGTAAAAAACTTTGTTAGGTGGCCACGGTGAGGCGCGACGCGATGTAACCACAATTACCGATTGAGAAAAGGAAGTGGTTTAAGGATATCATCAGGAACTAATAGACGTAAGGATTCATTTATACCCAGAGCTTGCCCAACTGAATAGCTGATGTCATGGTGGATAAATTATAGAGAAGATATTTGTTTACAAACATTGCTTTGTTGTTCAAATTTGCCAGCCACTGGAACAAAAGTACCCTTTGTTTCGACAGCCAGTGAGGGTCTGGTTGGCACATTAATGACAATCAACGTCAACGATATCTTCCCTTTAGATAACATGTTTTATCATATGACCCGTACGGCCCCGCGCGCGCTTTCATTGCAAAACTATTGAGAAAATCCCCGTATGAGGGCCGTACTTTGTTGCTATATAAATCCCGACTTTTCGGTCAAAATGATCGACGTAAGTGAACATTCGGAATTTTGTTACCCGGAAAGAAAAAAAAAAAGGAAAAGCGCGGTGGTCATATGATAAAATGCTTATTGACTGAGTTAGGTCGGGCCGGACGGGAAAATATTTGGCGCTCGGTCCGTACGCCATGACCTCGGGCCAAATATTTTCCCGTCCGGCCCTCCCACTCAGTCAGTAAGTACATAATCTTTACAAATAAAAAGATCATCGTTGCTATGGTTACATAATAAATCGCGCCGTTGTTCTACGTTACGACTATACAAAAAATATTACAGGGAAATGGTGTGGCATTTCATTGGTGTCGAGTCAATTTCAAGTCAAGTCAATTTTATTTAACTTACACAGAATATTATGTATATAAAGTTAGAATGATTTTAATATATTGTTTAACAAAAATAGAAGAAGAAGGGAAAGTATTAAAGTTTGAAAATATGGTTTTACGGTGGAGTTTGGGACACCTAAATAGTTAGTAAACTAATCGAGTAGGTGCCCCAAATTAATTACATCATCAGCACAAGGAATAGAGTTAAATAACATTTTTTTGTTAAAAAGTATTACTTCTTGTACTAAATACAAACATTAAACTTGTTGAACATATTGACGTAAAGTACTTAATCAAATCAACGAAAATATGAATCTATAAAAACATCCAGTCACCTTCAAACAGATACATTATAATTATGTACAAAATTAAGTTAATTAATTATCAGTATCCTTGTTATACCTGTCAATCATAGAGTTCTTAATATAGTATTGTGTTTATATTACAATTTTACTTCAACATATATTTAGAAATCATTTTCCGATTATACGATTCAGTTTACCTCAATGCTTTTGAAATCAATCTCCGATTCTCTGATTCTACGATTATTGAAAACATCCTTCTATTACTTAAATCATTCTCCAATTATATATCAATTCAACTATAATCAAGTTTTCTGTTAAGATTGAAAAATAGAACGAATAAATCCTTTCATCGCGTCGCTTTATTTGATACTGAGTACCCATGAGATTACCCTGCGAGCAGAGTCTCTTTCGATCTTCGTAGATAAGTCGGGAAGAAGTCGTGGCCTGCACGTTTCGTACTGAGCATGCGTTAAAAATTTAAACGTATTCGGTGTCAGTCATGCGTTTTGTCTTTGCTGTCGTATTTCTTGGGTCCCCTCGCAATCACAACACTTCACTTGCTATCAGCAGCTCCTATCAGTAATCGAAATTTTTGTGCGTACAATGAAATTTGAATAAGGCATTGGAGTTGTTTGTTGTTGTTATTTTAATATTCAAATTAGCCAACTACTAGACACAAGACGTCATTGTTAACCCATAAGAGGCTAAATGTGGCCTTTACTGTGTAGGCAGGATAATTGCGAATGGGAATAAGCTCAGTACACAAGATGAGATTACTTTGGATTTACTTTCTTACATGGTGCACGTGACCACAAGTTATTCTCCTTAAGTTAGTGTCTCATTGCATTATTTAGTAATGTCACTGTCGTTAGACTCTTGTTGGGCATTTATTGTTGAATTAAAGAAATAAATTATAATTCGGACATGAAATCTTACGCATAAGGAGCAAAAATCACGACGCCGAGGAAACAAATAATTGGTATGGTATGGTATGGTATACATTTAAATCCAAAAGACACACTAGCCCTAACAACATCAATTTGGTTGTCATAGAGGGCGTGTCTCTACAAATATATTATATAAAGATGTACGTATATACATGTGAATATGTGTATATTAAAAAAAGCGACTACAATATAACATATATGGATAAGAATCTGCTTAAGAACCTAAAACTTACAATACTACTTTTACTTCCAAGCAAGAGGAAAGATAATAGTTCGGAATTTAATTTAGAATTATAATGATATCCTTAAAAATCCCTATACTATACTGCCTAAGAATGGAAGCCATTCGATATTGAGGCGCAAGACTAAATGAATGTAACATGGCATGACCCAATCACGTTTTGAGGTTGTTTTTAAATTTATTTAGTGAATTCGACAATTTAGCTTCAATTGGAAGTTGGTTCCAAGTCAAAGCACCACTGTATCTAAAGCTTCTTTCAGAAACTCTCTCTTCGGTTTAATTCTAAAAAGAAGCAGAGCCGAGTCCTTAACTCTGAACCTTACGGCCAAAGAAGCAAACTTCAAGTTAGCAACTTAAATCCACATCCAATGTCGCTTAAACGTAACGTGCTAAAAATTGCCCTGATATCACGGGCATACCCGGCCCCATCCTTAAGAGTAATCGAAGCTATTGCCCTCTCATTGCTCCAACATGCTCTATCACTGAACTTGACGGGTGCCGAACCATAGAACAATGTTGGACCCCGCCAAATCCCGTTTGCATACAGAAGTAAGTGTTTCAAAACAGATTTTTATTAGACAAGAGGCGTGGAAATATAATTCAAACAAAAATATTTCTCTTTGAAACGTTCAGTTTGTAAGTCGCTTACTGTTTTCGCTATCAAGCGCGGTGCGAGTCAACAATTAAAAAAGTGATCTCAGAGAGGAAGAGAGAGGGGAAAAAAGTCATTTACCAGCTAAGGATCGGTCCGTATACGGACCTCCCAGCTAGCAAACAAGATATATTTAATTTTTTCTCCAGCTTCTCAGCAGTCAGGCATTCTAAATCCTTGAATCTGATTGGCAAATCGCGCGCGCTCCAGCGGTCCGGATTTTTCCATCCGGACCTCGAGTACAAACCTCTCCGATACTTCCAACTGTAGCAACTTTTCAAGCTTTTTGTAACAGCGCAAAAGTGTCGTAAACAATGTAAATCTTTTAGACCGAGTCAAACAATTATGGATTCCGATAACGAGAGCTACCATAGCGAAAGCGAATTTTATTATCCTGACGAGGAAAAGGTAATTCAAGAAAACAAAAAGTTTGATGTCTTTTGTCGGCCTTTAAAGCAGCAAATAAAGCCATTTTCGATTTTTTCGAATTTGTGAATGTGTGTTGCTTTGATTTGAAGCTCATTTTTCAAAT
>NC_090871.1:21892440-21934940 GCF_036669935.1 Montipora foliosa
GCCCTGTTAAGCAATACCGATACCACCTTGCCCGCTCGGTTGATCAAATCGAGATTGCTTTCCCCTATACAATATCTACCAATTTACATTTTTTCCCTTTTTACACGGGGGCTTCTAGGTTGCCTCCTCGGGTTTTGGCCTCTGGGCCAAAACCCTGCGGGGGCAATAATAATAATAATAATAATTATTATTATTATAATACACAGCCTATAGAGTGTTTCCAACGTCATCAAATTGTAAAATCAAAGCTGCGGGGTTTTCTGCTTTTTTTAATCCATACCAGGTAAAAAAATTACTTGGAAGTAATTTAGGCAATACCGATACCACCTTGCCCGCTCGGTTGATCAAATCGAGATTGCTTTCCCTATACAATATCTACCAATTTACATTTTTTCCTTTTTTACGCGGGGGCTTCTAGGTTGCCTACTCGGGTTTTGGCCCAGAGGCCAAAACCCTGCGGGGGCAATAATAATAATAATAATAATAATAATTATTATCATTATAATAATAATTCTAATTATAATAATTATAATAATACACAGCCTATAGAGTGTTTCCAACGTCATCAAATTGTAAAATCAAAGCTGCGGGGTTTTCTGGTTTTTTTAATCCATACCAGGTAAAAAAATAATTACTTGGGAAGTAAATCTTTAATTTGAGAATACAGCATTTCGAATTTTCGAATTTTTGCTTTGCGTGATACCAAGACAGTACTAAACTGAGATAAAACTCTCTGGTTCAAAAGACAGTTTCAACTTGTGATTTTTGGAAAATTATTAAGCATTAAAAGCTGTAGAAGACCTATTTATGCTCATTTAGTTCAGCTCACGAGCAAAAAGAGAGCATTAGAGTTAAAATGTATTTAGTGTATTTCCTGTCCTTGAAATAAACTGTGGTTTCTTCTTGGAAAAGGTGCTTCCCGTATGCTGCCATCAAGGATTCGCACATTTTACCATAGAGCAAAGGCCCATTCAAGTTTTGAAAGGGGGAAGGGGGTCAGGCAGTTACGACAAAAGAGATCTTACACCAGAAAAGGAGGAGGAAGAAAATTTTAATATAAACAAGTACGCGTGACACGTAAAAGAGAATACCAAAGGAAATTCATACACTACAGTGTAAGAAGACATTGCCTCAACAAACAAAAATTAAAAGGGCCATCCCTAAATTAAGCCAGGCCAATGCAGACAAGTACTTGCATGTCTTGTGAAAGAGCACCCTGGATTACAAACCTAGCTTATGAGCTATTTTGGACAAATTAAAGAAAAAGGCGAAGAAAAACTACCATAGTAAGAAAGAGTTCATTAAGCAGGACAAATAATTCACTGCGAACTGTCTCTTGCTGATTTCACTAACCACAAAATGTTTTGCCCAGAGCAATTGCACGATAAATGTAAATGTACTTACTTGAGTCTTCCTTTGGCAATGAGAGGATCTGCTCTGGTGACTGCTACAATACTGCCGACAGAGAAATCCTTCATATCCAGTTTCTGCAACCTGCGGTAACAGTCTTTTTGTTCCAAGTATGTCATGACATCTGTTTTAGCTTCTTCAGGAGAATGTGGAAAACCATTTGGCCAGCCTTTTTCTTTCCAGAGAAAACGGGGTTCTGGAGTAGTGCCTTCCAGTGCCACTTTAGCATTGGGTAGAGTCTTGTAGATTGATTTGACATCAAGTTCTGCTGTATTTGTCTGGTACCACTTGTCCACACTAACTTTTATCTGTGAGACAAAGAAATGTGATTTTCGAAGATTGCAGTTGAGAAAGCAATTTCAAAGAAGTCTGAAAAAAGGACTGTACACTTGAATAGAAGGCATGACAGTGCAATATCGTGCCACACATTGCTCTATCACTGAGCTATCAAGTGATCTAGGAGCTTTTCAACTACATGAGATTGCACAACTTTGTTATAATTATAGTAAATCACAGTGGATTGAATCCAGTGCCTAAATCACACACTTGTAAATGCAAAGCCTCCTTTATCATGTCTAAAGCTTTGTTACAAGAATGAGAGTCCCTACAGTACAGAAAACACCAGGACAAGTCCTCAACAGAACTAATAACGTTTGGTAACACTAGCAAAACCAAGGCAATTTTCACACAAAAGAGAGAGACATAAAGACATGCTCATCAAAATACACACGTATAGTGTTAGTATAAGCTCAAGCAAAATCACACTCCAATTGAAAGCATTAATATTTTGATCATTATTGTCTCTTGCTGGGAGATCAGACACTATTTTAATCTCATACTGTAGCTAACTGAGTCCAAATAAGCTGCTTACGCTAACATGTACATGACTGTATGTTTGCATACATTGTAAACAGTCAAAAAATCAATAAAGCTTTAAGGGATATCTAACTGGGTGTGGCATCACCTTTCTTGACCCAAAGGTACCAAGCACAAAGAATAGATACCGGTAAGCTGTTGATCTACAAATAAATATGTGTAGCCTGAGGTACCAAGATTTCATAAATTTCTAATGGTGGCGTTAAGTGGGGAGTTAAAAAAAAGAAGTCTTTGATTTGCACTACCCCTAAAGACTTTAATGTCATTGATGTCCAAACAAAACCGGTGATTACAGTTTATAAATTGCATGATGTTATAAAATGCCATAAAGGGCAGTGTTTAGACATACATGTAAGTTCTCTAATTTGAGACCATTACATTGTCTGTTTAACAGACTAAAGCAACCTCAAAATACCTTGCCACTTAGGAATGGTTTTAAGGTAATGTTCCTGTGCTACAGTAGAGCAAAGAAAAGGGAAAAAAATTGGTCCTGCACTTGTGATAATTAATGCCTGTATGAACCCCATTTTCACAGTGAAATCTTACGCTTGCACTTGTGCTTTGAATGAGTCACTAGTGAAGTCCCGGCTTATGGCATCAATCACTTGATTACGTCATTGGCTGTCGAAACAGAGGGTCTTTTGCTCCTGTGGTTGGCACATTTGAATAACAAAAGCAGTGTTTGTAAAAAGATATCTTCTCTACTGGGAACTGATTAATCAACTTGATATCTTACATTTCTTGAAACACATGTAATTATGTACTGTACCTTGTGTTTGTTATGCAACGTGGTAACATCAGTCCTTCTTTGCTGCAAATTTAGCACACTTTCTTGCGCAGTATTGTTTGACTCGTCTATGTGGTATCCCTTTTTCTCTACCCCATTTGAAAAAAACAATAAAAATTTTACCCTTTTTAATTTTAAGGCTAAGTTGTTGAATACCCCGCAACAATAGCTACTCTGCGTAGCTCTTACAAATGGCTACGCAGAAATGCTTTTGATATACATGTATCAATATTCACACATGGCTACTGTACAGTGTACATGTACGAGGCTTTATGGCTAAATTTGAATATTATGTTGTTTAGAAATCTCCCTTGAGACTTGTGAGACAAAAAAAAACAGAACTAAGCCGTGAAATTTGACCACAAAGTCTCGTAGGCATGCCTGAAAAGTGATCTAACGAACTCCATCTCGGCCTATTGCTCTCTTATCTACAGTTGTTAAGCCTAGGCACTGATTTCAAACTGGTTAGCTTTAAGTTATTGTAGTGCTTACCAACAGTTATTACGGCTTGAGTAACTTCTCTGAATTATGAATAAATTACAATGGAATAGCTGCACAGACGTGTAGCTGGTGCCGGTAAAATCCGTTTTCAGGTTGAATCCGTTTCAACCTACGTGTAGGTTAAATTGGTGATCCTCATTTTACCTACGTTGAATATGCACTCAGATGAATTGAGGAAACTTTTTTGGAGCCTAAATCACGCCTAGAGAAAAATTAGGATCAACTTAGGATTAGTTTTGGTTATTGTACATAGATATTAATTGACCAATCATAGAAAAGTAAAAATTGAAAAGAAATTTGTTGATTTGAGCATGTTCGTTGTTGTAGTGTAGGGGGGAAGACACAGTAATACAGATCCACGGGGTGAGAGTTCGAGTATTGATAAGTGCATAGTACAATTCTTTGTTCCCTTACTATGTTGCAATGTTGAGACTGAATAAGTGTAGAAATACAGAAACCGATATGATGATACCAAAGATTAAGAATGATGTGTTGAGTTGCGTAAGACAGAGCTTGAGGAGGGAAGGTATAAGTATCCTTTTTAGAGGGGGTTTAAGCCAGGTTGAGTGCATAATTCAACCCACAAGGTAAAATGCGGATCACGAATTTAACATATGTTAAAATGAATTCAACCTGAGAACGGATTTTACTTGCAATATAGCCACCTTCCAGAGAACTTGAGTGAATTATGAATAAATGAGACCTCGAGTAGCCGCATAGACGCGAGTTGCCGGCTGCACCGTGTAGCTAGAGATGCGGGGTACTCAGTCTATTGCTCCAATTTCAAATTTGATCATGAATGCTGATTACACTGAAGCTGGCTTTTAAGTGCTTGTTGATCTTCTCATTTAAATCAATATGAAATGGTAATAATTATATTCCAGTCACACGTGAATCTCAATAATTCTACTGCAGAATTTATTACTCAAGATAACTGTATTAAGATCAACTTAAACTTTCATTCCAAGAAGTCTTGCCCTTGGTTCCATATTGCAATTTTTTTAAAACAATTTACCTGAGATGGAATTCAGATTCTTAGGTTTCCTTTCCGGTTGTGGAATACTTTCCAAGCGTCTCTCGATATTTCGGAATACTTTCTCATCTATATATGGCGACAACAGTTTCAGCCGAGATCTCAATCGGGACGCCATGTTGTTCGACGCGGGCAACCGCTGATTTAGCGCTGATCCACCCACCTATCGAGGTCTTCAAGCGATAACTTGAAAAAAAAAAACAACAACAACACGTAAACAGAAAAAAAAACTATTGAGAGAATGGAAGTAAATATGTACGATATACCCAAAACAAACCTCTTTCAAGGCTTTTTGCACAGAGAAATGCTTCATAGATCTAAAACGTTGAGCCTTCAATTTGTCACAAGGACTTCTCGTGTAAGCATACATTACGTTTTCGAAAGGAATTGTGGGATAGCATTGATTTGCGCCATCTTGCTTTTTTCGGGTTGACAAACTTTGAAAGGTTATTACTTTAATTTGGAAGTCGTGGGAAATCTCTTGCGAGCATGCCTCGAATCATAATTAAAGGTGGTGTGTGGAGAAACACAGAGGTTTGTGATATTCTGTTTCTGTGGAAAGACATCTGTGCGTACGGTATACGCAGATATATATAACGTACATTGTAGTAATGAGTTTTAATTTCCGATTATACATCCACCTCTACATCTAAATTTGATTTACCGCTTGACAATGTCTTCAGATATCGAACCATCTTTTCGTTGCGTATAGGCCTTAAATTATTTTCAAAACTGTGTGTCCAAATCTATTCCATTTTCAAGCTTGCCTTTTTTCTCTCAAGGATGAAATCCTCAAGGCTGCTGTGATGAAATATGGGAAAAACCAATGGTCTAGAATCGCTTCTTTACTGCACCGCAAGTCAGCCAAACAATGTAAGGCGAGATGGTAAGTGATATCATAATCAAACAAGTTGAAGTAACACAGGGCAAGTGGACAGAACAAAGAATATGATACATTCGTTTACAGTATCATGTTTAGGAAGCCCTGATTGTAATTTGCCTTAATTTTCAGGTATGAATGGCTGGATCCCAGCATTAAAAAGGTAAGGCTATATTGTAAAAGAATAACAAACAAACAAACAAACAGTGACAGAATAACCTTTTTCATAAATTATTTTGCTCTTAGCTACCTTGCCTTTGAAAATCTAAGGAGTTAGAGTTCATCTTTTTTGTTGCAAGCCTTGCTTCTTTTGTTATTATAATAAATATTAATCAATGCAAAATGTAGTTGTTTGTTCAAGAAAAGCATGGTTTAGAAAGGAAAAAACGACTTGTTAGATGGTTTTGCAGTGGTGGATGACTGTGTTGAAAAGGTGATAGGTAAAGAACAAGAAAAAAGTGAAAGACAGGGATCTGCCATCCAACAGTGGAGTAGAGTATCGGACCAAGGCAAACAGGCGGTGATTTTTGCCAACAAACAGCTACTTTCGAGAGGAACATGTAAAAGTACATTGTACATGAAACTTGATTAAAAAAACAAGAGGCCCTATGCTTATAAAGCTCACCATTGAGAATAAATTACATGTATGTTTGTAACAGACTGAATGGAGTCGTGAAGAAGATGAAAAACTCCTTCATTTGGCAAAGCTAATGCCAACACAGTGGCGAACCATTGCACCTCTGATTGGTCGGACAGCAGCACAGTGCCTTGAAAGATATGAGTTTCTCCTGTAAGTCAGTCCTGCATGTAGCTCTGTACATTTCCTTTATCATTTTAATTTTTTTTATTTTAGATCCCCTTCCCTTCTGCTCTAAGAGGTTACAATAATCTTCCACGAATTACATGAATGAACACTGCAATGTTTTTGTTTGTAAATTTGACAATAGTAATAATAATTGATTGCAATCTCTTCTTTTGAGTCTTCCCGTACATGTATGTACTTGTACACACTGTACATGTAGTGTTTTTCATTCTCATTACATGTATTTGATTTTTAATGTGGAGCCCTGGAATAATCAAGAATTTGTGGCAACTCACCTTAACTCATGATCAATAATGAAAATTTAATGTTGACTGAAGAACATCAAATTTGAATTTAAAGCAGCAGTCCAATTTCTTTTGGTGGCATGGCCTTGCAGTAAGGCTATTATTTACCCTGTTATATTTTCACATCATCTCCTATTTTTTGGTAAGTATTTCAGTGACTCACTGGTTTAGTAAGTTTTTCGCTCCAGTAGTGGTCATTTTAGGGTTACCGTGGATACAGTGTACATTGTATCTTTTCCCAAGGGATCACCAACCTTTGAATCCAACCAGCCCTATTAGTCTTTCTACTGCATCATTCCTACATGTAATTTATTGTATTATTTTTGTGTTTGGTTTTCGTTTTCTTTTTCCAGAGATCAAGCACAAGCTAAAGAAGGAGAAAAGGATGAAGGAGATGACCCAAGGAAACTTCGGCCAGGAGAAATTGACCCAAATCCTGAGACAAAGCCAGCTAGGCCAGATCCCATTGATATGGATGAAGATGGTATGAAGAAGTGTGTACATTATACCACAATTTATGCCTTCCTTAATTGTTATTATTTTTGGGATTGTTTACTGTACCAACTGAGCTGGTGTGAGCTCTTGTTGTACATGTACAATGTAGGCATTTTTTTGTTGTCAACCTACTCCCATTCTTACTGTACATAGATGGAAAATTTACGTGTACAGTCATGTATGTTGATCTCAGAACTTCTCAGTCTTCTTGTGAAGGGTAATTTCAAAGAAAACCTGATGAAAGGAAAAAGAAAAGCAGAGCTAGAATATGAAAATACATTGTTCACAAATGATTTTTGATTTTTGATTTTTGATTTTTGGTTCTCAGAGCTGGAAATGTTGTCTGAGGCCAGAGCTCGCTTGGCAAATACTCAGGGAAAAAAGGCCAAGAGAAAGGCAAGAGAGAAGCAGCTGGAGGAAGCAAGGTGAGAGGCAGTCCAGTGTCTCTTTTTTAACATTTTTAAACTGTTTTATTGGAAGAATGGATGGCACCAGTACAGCACCTGTTTGCTATTGTCATCATTGTAATTGTTATGGAAGTGACCCCAGGATTGTGGCATTCATCTTCACAAAGGTACACAATGTACCTGTAATCGTGTTTTTAAATTAGTATGGGTAATCAAATTACTGTATCTGAAAGAGAAGATTGTCATCCACTGTCAGTCTGCAACGCCTCAATTTACCGATACAGAAACAATGCAGACCAGACCCTAACATGTACTAATGCGGACCTCAGCCTGGTTTGGGTATTGGTAAGGAAGTGATGTATGACCAGTTCATTTCCCTATGTGCTGGTTTACAAATTACAATGTCACTGTATGCATGCCCTACAGTCAGGCCTTCTGATATTACGCGATGGTGCGATTTCGCACAATCGACCTCAAATCGCATCCGATCGCACAATTCACGAAAAATCGCATAATTCACAAAAAGGACGCACAAAATTCATAAACTGAAACATAAATCAGGAGGTTTCTTAGAAATTGCTGCATAAATACGCCATTTTTAAGATGATTTATCTTGGAAAAAGGCTAAAAAACCTTTGTCACCTTCGATTTCGTAAACATTCGAAGTTCAAGGCTTTATTTTTCATATCGGGGACCTGGTACGAGTCTCCTTCTATTGGTGCAACACAAACACGCCCTTATATACACACCACTGAAATGACACACTTGCCTTCTCTTATAGAAGAGATTTATGAAAAATAAGTGAAGTTGTAAGTTTTTCGGCAAAATGTAGTTTCTTTCGTTGAAAACTGATAAAAACTTACTCATGGATAAGTTTGTTGTTAAAACGCTCGCTTTTTCTTCGACGAAGAAACATTCCGCCCAACCTGACAGCTCACGATCGAGCAAGAAAGTACCTCACAGGTACGCTCCACGTGGACGATGGACTGATGTTTTTCTCGTTGTGCAACATTAGGGCCTTTTATACGAGAGAAAATAAGCCGCGGCTTACTCTGGCCTCAGTGTACAAAATACGCAAAAGGAACTATTTATACGAATATATATTCCCAGGTCAATAGAAGCCGCGGTTTGAAAAAGACGTGAACGTAGATTTTGTACCATTTATACGGGGTGAACATTCAAGTCTTCTGTGAGCCGCGGCCAGAGAAAGCCGCGGCTTATTTTCTCTCATATAAATGGGGGTATGGCCCTATTGTGATTGACCATCTTCGGAAGTTCGGGGTTGACGAGCACCTTGATCATTCATTTGGCATGTTAGCTGTGTCCTTTCAACTTTTAACGTGGTGCACCGGTAGTGCAGAAGACCTCATTTTTTCTATTTATCCCAACTTATGTCGATCGAGATACATAATTACTGTTCCTTTGTGTTCAAAATGTCTTTTGGGCAGCAAAAAAGTGTTTTTCTTAACCTGAAACCTTATAAAACAAGCTCAAAATTGCTGAGAAAAAAATTGCATAATTTACATTATTTATCGCATAATTGGCCTTTCTAATCGCACAATCTGCCCTGAAAAAATCGCATAATTTGCATTTTTTAATCGCACCCTGTCAGAAGGCCTGTACAGTACACAAAGAACATTTAAGGTGGCTGGAACCAGTTTCACCACTTTTAGAGACCTTCTTATTAGATGGGTTATAACTACTATACTGTATCACGTAACAGCAATGTTATGGTACCATATGAAACACCAATTATTGCTTAACAAAATGCACTCACAATTTTGACGTAATAGGTTACCATGGCAACATGAAAGCTCTCCAAAAACACCCTATATTTCGTCTTTACTTGCTTATATCTTAATAATGAACTCGGTGACCCCATTTTTTATTGTAAAATAGTAATTAGCAATTTGAGATAGGACTATCTGCAAAGTTAAAAAAAATTCTTGGGAGCCAATTCAGAGCTACCTTAAATTTTCGAAAAATTAAGGTAGCTCTGAATTGGCTCCCAAGAATTTTTTTAAACTTTGCTGATAGTTCTATCTCAAGATGCTAATTACTATTCTACAATAAAAAATGGGGGTCACCGAGTTCATTATTAAGATATAAGAAAGTAAAAACGAAATATAGGGTGTTTTTGAAGAGCTTTCATGTTGCCATGGTAACCTATTACGTCAAAATAGTGAGCGCATTTTGTTAAGTAATAATTGGTGTTTGATATGGTACCATAACATTTCTTTTACGTGATACAGTTTTGTAGTGACAACCTTTCTAATTAAAAGGTCCTTAAAAGTAGTGAAACTGGTCCCAACCACCTTAATTATACAAAGGTGCTGAAAAAAGTCTAGTAAGAGTACATCTACACATACATGTAGTTCATTTGTTTCATGTAAGATGGTTTACTACAGTTTTCCGAAGAAAAAGATCAAGATTTTGAAATCTGTGAAATTACATGTACAATGTAAAGCAACATGATATCTCTTCTGAAGTGTTAGTTTCTGTAATTGACAGTTGAATTGATGTCAAATGTAATTTAACCTAAGAAAAGAGATGCTTCCGTGAAGCATACACTGGGTTGCCTGTGGTACGTGTTACAGAAAATCAGAAGGCACTGAATTGTGTAGTATTGAACTACAGCATTCCAGTCTCTGAAGAATAACAAATAAAAGAGAAGTGAGAAACATTGGCTTCTGGGCTGACATGTTGATAATTTTCAAGTTCCCTCACAACTTCTTTTCACCACAAGTTTAAGCGTGCCCTCTGAGCATCTGATAGCTTTGTAATACCAAAGTTCACTGAAGTTTAAGCCCTGTCCAGCGGGGTTAGTGTTTGGATGGGAGACCAAAACAATATACCGCTCATAAAACAGAAGCATCGGACCGAAAATACTATTAACGCTAACAAATGCGAACTCAGCAAGGTACATATTTTGTTAGCTTGCTTTATGCAAAACAAGAACATCCTTCTAAAAGCTTATTCTACGAATTTTCCATTTGGTTTCAGTGTTCTACATAACAGCACACTTGGTTAAATATTATTTTAGAATTACAGCTCACTTTGATTTCGGCTCGACGGCCGATAGAGTGTTGTCGAAGTCCATTACTCGTCGCTTTTGAGATTCCAGGTGTTGGTTTTTCACCGCCTGCCTAGTTTATCCAACTGACTTTCCATTATTGAGCTCCACAAGGGTATATTTTATTTAAGGATCCACTAAAACGCCATTTGCGTTACATGACTTTCGACGCCATTACAGGCTAAGTTAATGATTCTCCTGTGTTCACCAGAGAAATCTACGCATTTCCACTACCCTCTCGATCCTAAGAAAATACGTGCAGAAGGCTCTATGCACAAAGACACCACTTACCAGGGAGTGACAGGCAAGACTTTTACCGAAGAAAGAAAAAAAATAAAACAAATAAATCCCACCCACTGTCCGACTAGGATTGCCATACTGGCAACCCAGTAATAAATACAAATCAGGGGAAATGCCAAGTGATACATGTATGCAGTAAGGAGGAGCTTGGTCACTATATTTAGCATCTTCCCCTGATTTACAGTTATTTCTTGGGTAAAATTACATTCGACGTCAATTGCAGTGACTAACACTTCAGAAGAGACATCCTGTTGCTTCAATTTCACAGATTTCAAAATCTTGATCTTTTTCTTTGGAAAACTGCAGTAAGCCACCTTACATTTTGCACTGGAGGTCATCAGAGTTTTCCAGCTGAGTATTAAATTTTTCTCATTATTGTTGGCAAAAGCAAGGAAGTTACAATGTGAAGTGCAGGGATAGTGGAAACAACCAGTCAAAGCCATGTTCACAACCGGTCAATTTGCTTGGCCTTTAATCAACCCCGTAAAATAAAAGTGTTCATTAAGTTTGGTTTCATGATTGTTTCAGACGTCTTGCTGCTTTGCAGAAGAGGAGGGAATTGAGAGCTGCTGGTATAGAGTAAGTAATCATCTCCTTTGCTGTCATTCATAGCACAATCTGGAACAATGGTACGTACTTGTACAGTGTTTGTTATTTAGTAGCATGTGCATATAATTTGTGTACATGATTCATGCATATGAGTATTCAAGTTTGTGTCTGCTGGAGTGTAGTAATCTGTCTAATCCATGCCATTAATTTTGTTTTTCAGAATACGAAAACATCGTAAGAAAAGGAGAGGTGTTGATTACAATGCAGAAATCCCCTTTGAAAAGAAACCTGCTCAAGGTACATAATACATTGTATGCTTCAGGGGTGATGTAATGACAACCTTCATGAGTAATCTCTGCCTGTGTGGTTTAGTTCAAACGTACAGTACATGTCTTGACTGTAATACAGTAATTTCATTGTAAATGTTGTGGTTTCAAATTTTTCAATTTTTTTTATCAACTGTCTAAAAAAGGTATTCTCCTTTTTTGGGGTGTAGTTAAAAAACAGGGGCTTGGGTTTTTAGGGGTCTCAAAAAGAACGAAACAAAAGAAGGCATTTTCTGTCCATCTACTTCTACCCCTCCCCGATCTTCACCTGTGCCTCTTATTCTTCCCCACCCTTCCTTCAGACATCTGACATTACTCTTGTGCTACACGATTTGCATAGTACACGATAGGAATCGTGTTACAAAGGATGTGATTTGTGTAGAGCAGGAAACACAACACACAAGGTGGTACTGTAACTTACACTCATGTAATTTTGAGCAGTACAGTAACTGTACAATCATGTACATATATGTAGGTCTGTCCATCTTGGTTGTGAGAGATGTAAGCATTATACATTGTACTTGTGTGGTTCATCGTTTGTGTTTTCATTATTAATTTTTGTTCCTTGTAGGTTTCTATGACACTGGTGAGGAGGAATTGCCTGACTACCAACCGGATTTCAAAAAGCTACGGCAGGATCACCTGGAGGGCAAAATGAGGGATGATATTGAACAGGTGATACCTGCCAAATGGAAACTAAGTTTGTTATGAAATAGTTGATATGACTGTAATCTTACATGTATGTAAAAATGTTTGCATAAGTTTTTGTTGAGTCCACTTGCAATGTCTTCTTCATTTTCATAGAGCAGACTAATACTCTGGACATTCTAAGACGGGCATCTACTTTAAATGCAGTTAAATGCAATTTAAGGGAGTTAACAACTAGGAGCGCAAGTTTTACCTTCGCAGTCAGCGGTTTGTTAGATATGCACATGTGCCAGGATTCTTTGTGTTCTTGGTCCATAGGGTGTTGTAGCAGTTTTGTTGGTGTTATAGTCAGCGTTTTCTGAGCGTTAGCGTTTTCCTGAGCGTGGGGACTCCTTGGAGGCTGTCTCCCCTCCCCTGTCCCTCCCTTTCTTTCCACTGTTTTATCAGTGTGACGGGTGCCTGCTTTCTCCCTCCATGTGGGGGCTCATGGCTGGGTTGCCTGGATTTGCCAGCCATGGGAGCGGTCTCCATCTGGGAGCTGGCTGTCAATAGTGGAAGCTCCTGGATATCTCAGGCACCCAACCTCCACTTTGTGAGGCAGTTGTTAACTTAATATTTATCATGTTTATAGCAAGAGAGAAAGAAAGACAAGGAGAAAATGAAAAAGAGAAAGGAAAATGACTTGCCTGGAGCTGTCATGCAGATTAACAAGTTAGTGCTATAAATTAGAGTGATACGCCTTCGCCCATTTCCTTGTTTTTTTAGCAGTCTTGTGACAAATGAACTGTTATAGTGCAACACGCCTTACTGTGGCCACCCAACAAACTTTCACATTTGACAACTACATGTACGTGTAAATACGTCAACTCAACAACCTATGCAACGGTTTTCAACTTGCAACTGTGCAAACTTTGCGAGGAGGCGTGACTGTCAATCAAATTCACACATCCTGTTTGGCGGACAATTTGTAAAAAACTTTGTTAGGTGGCCACGGTAAGGTGCATCGCACTGTAAAGAGCTGATGTACAATAGTACATGTATAAATTTGACAGTGGTGTTTCTGGGATAAAATAATGCTGTAAAGATAAATTAACTGTTACAAAGAACTCGTGAAAAAATTGCTTTCGAAGTGTTAACTAATGCAGTGGTTTCAAATCAAATACAATAAAGTTGGTTTGAGTAGAGTAACCAAGTGTTGTCATTATCAAAAACCAATGAATTTTGAACTCAGGTTTTTATGCCGTGGAAGAATTGGTGCCTATTTGATGTAATTTTTTTTCCCTTTCAGGCTGAACAATCCTGACTCAGTAAAGAAACGAAGCAAGCTTGTTCTTCCCAATCCACAAATTTCTGACACAGAATTAGAAGAGGTAGTTTCACTTTGCATGTTAAATTTTGGCACTGTACTTGTTTAATAATAATGTTATGGGTTCCACGGTACAGAATTTGGTTTATGTGGTATCAGTATTAATCAATATTATTGTATGGGAAGCAATTCTCAACCTCAAAGGGGCACTCTGATTGGTTAGTTTTCTGTTGGGATTTTACGGTACGGACCATTACCATGGAAATGGTCCGTTTCCGTATTTTTACCTCTCCCCTGGGAAATTCAAGTTGAGTGAAACAAAAGGTTTTTGAAAAGCGGAATTTAATTGTTTCTCGTAACAACAGTACAGTTATAACAAGCGCAATTTAGTTTTACGTGTAAAAGATTACCATTCAAAGTTTGCTGATGGAAGACGACATTTATGAGCATTCACCAAGCAGAGAAGTGTCCGACCGCTCAAAGAAACGATACCATATAATAAGCAACTTGCTAACCTCACTTGCTGGGGACCGTACTGGGGAATACATGTATTAACCCTCGGTCATTTGCACAAGCTCGGGGCAATATTGCCTAGTACGGCCGGGGGGCGGTTACTCGTTCGGTTACTAAATAACTGCGCATTTTTGTTAGATTGTGAAAATGGGCCAGGCTAGTGAGACAGCTCGTTTATCAGTGGAAGACAATCACATGGCATCAAATGCTCTGTTGAGTGAGTATTCAGTGACTCCTGCTGCTGCACATGCGCTGAGGACACCTCGCACACCGGCAGAACAAGACACTGTATTGCAGGTACTTTTTTTCATTTTTTGATTTGTTTACACAAGCAACGCAGTTGACGAATGCTTGGAATTGGCCTATAAAAATGTGTCTGTGCCTTTCAAAGATTCGGTACAAAGCAAGGCTGCGTCAGAGAGGAAGCATATACATGTACTAGGGGCCTTTGGATTCTAGGACGAGGACGAGAACAAGAGGAGTTTTTACTTTAATTTTGCTAGCACCGTGGCAAAAATCATCGCATTCTTTACACGGCTGTGCAACCTCAAAATCCTGCTCGATTTTCAAGCTTCGCTCAGGTTTTTGCCATCGTCATATGATCTATCATTGGAATGTGAGTAACATCAAATTAACCAATTAAAGAGCTCAGATTGATAATTGTCTGTCTTGGAGGGAAATTTGAGTTTTTTGGATTTGAAGTTTTTATGGAACATTTCTTCGATCAGTTGAATCGGCCGTTACAACTGTCACAAAATAACGAGACGTCAAGCGCTCTCGCATCGTTAGGGGTGTCTGCCTGTGCTCTTTATTAGCAGTATACATGTAGGTTGCTCAGTTATTCTTATTGGTGGTAACAGAGCCTTTTTGCTGATCACAAAGTGCCAAAACTTCTAACGTGTTGGTGACTTGTTTTGACACGACGATATTTTCGGTAAACCTCATACGAAAATGACGACAGTAAGGCGTTTTTCCAGCCAAAATGACGCTGGTTTGCGTGCGCTCACTGTTGTTCTATGAGAAAATCTGCTACTCATAGTCGTTCTCGTCCTACAGCTGTAGAATCTAAAGCTCTCTACTACATGTATCAGAAAGCTAACACAGTAGGTGTATGCAGTTTGCCAACTGACTACAGTAGCTCAGTTGACGTTACCCTGGACTTGACAGGTTCGTCAGCCAAACAAATAACATAAACCAAGGAGAAAGCGCTACCTTAAAAATGACATCTGCAGATGGTGAGACTTATCTGAAGTTTGCTTGAAAATAATGATAACCTGTAGGCCCAGTCTTGT
This sequence comes from Montipora foliosa, assembly GCF_036669935.1. Classification (NCBI taxonomy): domain Eukaryota; kingdom Metazoa; phylum Cnidaria; class Anthozoa; order Scleractinia; family Acroporidae; genus Montipora; species Montipora foliosa. The sequence goes on from NC_090871.1 coordinate 21,907,944, forward strand.
AAGTTACTTGTTTTTAGAGTAATTTTACAATCCACCTACATTTTGACCCTCTTGTACAGGTAAAAGAAACGTCTTTATTTTACGAGGGTAACACGTGAAAGTGTAATAGAGATACTGTTAAACTTGTGGCCCTCGGTGTGCACCTTGTACCCCCCCTTCCCCCATACTCCGTTGTACGGGTATTCAAAGATACAGCTACACGGATCTGAGGAAAGTCGAAACAGACGTCAGTCGAATGAGACGGAGATCGAACTGGCGACCTCCAGCTCAGAATGCTGCGCACGCACCTACTGAGCGATGCCGGTCTTTCTAAGGTCATTCCTGAATGTTGCACTACATTTTCTCACTGACTCACTCATTCGCTGACTGACTGACTGACTGACTTACTTACTCACTCACAAATGTAATAAGAGCTATGAGTTTTCCAATTTCTTGTATACAGATATGGTAAATGTTATTTTGTATTTTTATTAGTTAATGTTTAAACCTTTATTGTAACTAGACCAATACCTCCCTTTGGAGGGCAAGGCGCAATAGAAAATACTGTTGCTATTGCTATCACTCACTCACCCACTCACGGACTGACTGCCTTACTCACTTACTGTCTTACTGACTTACTGACTTACTCATTCACTCACTTATCCTCTGACAAAAGACCATATTTACCTTAGAAATTGAACCTGTTACGTACATGTAATTGGTGCCCATCTACTCCTACGTCTGAATGATTTTCTCTGATAAGTGGCCCATGCTTTAACCACCGTCATTCAAATCTCCCTGTAGTGGTTAATTTACAGCTCATTTGATGAAGCAAATTACTAGTTACACTTTACACTGTATTTGTCTGTTGTTTACGTAGTTGTCTATTCATCCAGTGCTAGTACGTCACCTTCCTGTCTCAGGACTTCGAATTTTACGCTTTTAGGAAGCTCAGAACATCTTGGCATTGTCCAATGTGGATACTCCTTTAAAAGGAGGCATGAATACACCTCTTAAGGAGAGCAACTTTGAAGGTGTAACCCCAAAGCATCAGGCCATTCAGACACCAAACATGATGCTTACAACCCCTCACCGCACACCACAAGGAGAAGGCGCAGGTGAGATAGGGACCTTTTCAAGAGTGAACACGGGCAGGGTGAAATTAGTTATCAACGGTTACTGGTAACCAGGAATTGAATGGTAAATTGCACCTAAACTCAAATATTTTTCCTTCCCAATATAAATATCTCCTCCCAGTGCAAACATGTCTTTCACCATTGTTACACATAAATGTTGCTTTTTCTCCCTTCCCCGAGATGATACAATCGGTACTCTGAAGAAGAAATGAAACGTCATCAGTCAGCTACCCCATTCCTTAGTGGTGCACCCCCTCTTAAGAAAAATCTTGAATCCGCCCCTGCCGTGGATTAGTGTAGTAGGCCCACAAGCGGACAACCCTAAGGATGCGAGAGCGCGTGACGTCACGTTATTTTGAGACAGTTGTAAGGGCTGATTCAACTGATCGAGGAAAATGTTCCATAAAAACTTCAAATCGAGATGTTTCTTTTCGAAAATTCATTTTATGGACAGCCAGATAAATAAAGTTCACTCACCTACTATTTTCTGCGTTGTCCTGAGTGATTTGATGGGTTTTTGGGACGCTTCGATTTCCTCTTCAGATCCCATGCGTCGCCACATACAATATAAATAGACAAGGCCTGCAACTTCCAAGACCGCTCAAGGTCGAGTGCCTCCAGAGTTTAGCCGAATTCCTCCCACTTGCAAAGGTCGCTCGCCTCCCAACCTTGGGAATGTATAAAGTCGATAATTTGCTAGCATCGTGCCAAAAGTCATCAAATTTACACGGCTCTACAACCTCAAAGTCCTGCTCGATTTTCAAGCTTCGATCTTCTGGCAATAACAAAAACCTGAGCTAAGCTTGAAAATCGAGCAGGATTTTGAGGTTGCAGAGCAATGTAAATTTGATGACTTTTGGGACGATGCTAGTAAAATTATCGACTTTCTACGTGCCCAAGGTTGGGAGGCGAGCGACCTTTGCAAGTGGGAGAAATTCGGCTAAATTCTGGAGGCACTCGGCCTTGAGCGGTCTTGGAAGTTGCAGGCCTTGTCTATTTATATTGTATGTGGCGACGCATGGGATCTGAAGAGGAAATCGAAGCGTCCCATCAAATCACTCAGGACAACGCAGAAAATAGTAGGTGAGTAAACGTTATTTATCTGGCTGTCCATAAAATGAATTTTCGAAAAGAAACATCGCGATTTGAAATTTTTATGGAATATTTTCCTCGATCAGTTGAATCGGCCGATACAACTGTCTCAAAATAATGTGATGTCACGCGCTCTCGCATCCTTAGGGTTGTCTGCCTGTGGTAGGCCTTTGAACAACAGGGCACTAGACATCTAATTGGTTAGACTCGTGTTAGGAGTCACCTTCAGAAAATGTTTTAAAATGTACTTATCTTTTATTTTCATCTCCATCATCATCTTCATCATCATCATTTTATTTCAATGTTCAATTCAACAAATTGAAGAAATACACTGCCCGCATATAGCAAAACTAATCGAGGCGGGCTGTGTAACTTACAATCACATTTAGCAAATTAGATTAATGGTAAGACAAGTAAAGAAATAAATACAATAAAAGTAAAATAAATAGGTATACACATACATTCACAGATAGCTAGCATTTATATAGAGCAAGAATCTATAAGAAGAATGAAACATAAAAAAGTAATAATAATAATAATAGCTAAGGTGTGATTAATGATAACCAGTTATTTTTAAAATTAACGTTGAGACCTCAACATAATCATCCTCATTACCAAGCACCGCAAGTAAAAATTGGTGAACTTTGTTTTAAAAGGTTTTTTCCTAAGTTTGCGCAAGTCAGGCTTCAGACAATTCCATAGCTTAGCTCCAAGCGAATTAAGTCGAATACTCAGTCTTCATTTATTAACATATAAGTTGCCAAAATCAGAAAATCTAGTATTATATGAATGAACGTCGGATGAACAGATAAAAAGATCACAGATATTCTGAGGTGTAGAATTGGTAGATATGTCTCACCACAATGGCAAGTTCTTGCATTTAACTGAGAAGCACCAAGAATTACTGTGATCTAAGTCATATTGATTCATGTACCTACCAATAAAAAACGCTGTTGTCGTTTTTTTTTTTTTTTTTTTACGGAAGGAACCACCCCACGTATGACGGGAACACCTCAGAGGAGTGGGGGTGGGGTCACGCCCGGCCGGGCATCAGTAAGAGACAAGCTGAATATCAATCCAGAAGAAGCTTTGATGGAAGAATATGAAAATGGCTATGGAGTTAAGCAACAGCAGGTAATGTTAAAGGAAACCGTCGGTTTCGCAAGGAATTAGACGTCAAATTGTCAAGAAGTTCCATGTTTTGTGCCATAGCTTTTCTTCATGCAATAATCACCAGTTTCAGGCTAAGCTTAGATTATACTTGCATAGAGAACGTGTTCCATTTGGTAATCCTTTAAGATATATCTTGAAATCCAGGTTTTCGGATTTCTATAATTGAACACTAAATCAATTCACCGGATTTTTTTGCCAATTTGTTTTTCTCTGAAATTCCCCACTGGCATGGACTCCAGCAAGTGAAAGAAATCCGCCTTCTTTTGTGTTCGATTGGAAATTCGTGACGTCTATATCCGGATTCCTCATTCAAACGCGACTCAGGATTTCTTTTCATTTAGGTTTTGTCATTTGAAAAATCGCTTCAAGCACAACCTCCCTCTGATTTAATTGGAACGTTTCGTCCCATTCCGTAGTTATATTGGTACGCATATATGATAAACAAACTTTATCAGGGAAGTTCGTTTTGCCATATTGTTCACTAATCTATTTTCCTTCTCGTTCGTATCGCTGTGTGTATGTAAATACAAAAATTCAGCACATTTCATTAAGAATCAGTTTTGAAGATACCCAAAACGTCTGCACCGGTTGCGCGACGTTATCGTGGGGGGGAGGGGGGGGAGGGGGGGGGGGAGGTTATTACTACTGACCTTGCAGTCTAACTTTTGATGCCTTCATTAATTAAACAGGAAGAGACGAAGGCTCAGTTGAAAGCAGGATTAGCATCCCTTCCAGCACCTTCTAATGACTTTGAAATTGTCCTACCCGAGGTAAGATGATCACAAGTGTAAGAAATAAACCGCTCAAGTACAACTACCAGTGGCAGGTTTTTCCCAATCAAAACATTTCAGAAACTCGGTGGGTTAAAGGGCATGGATTCCCCATACATGGACATCTTCCAAAGATAGTTTTTTTGAAAATCTAATTTTAGCTGCGCAGCTATTTTTAGAGAGGCACCTGATTGGCCAGTTGTAATGACGTAATGGAGGTAAGAGAACGGATCCCCCATGCAAGGGCCTCTTCCAATAATAGGTTTTTAAAATCTAATTTTAGCTATATGCTGCTATTTTTGGAGAGGCACCTGATTTTCCAGGTGTATTGACGTAATAAAAATTTAGATGTGCGCGGCATTGGGAACGAGAATTTAATTAAAAGTAGCTTTACGAAACTAAAAATAGAATTGAAAAAACTATGATGGGGTATGGGGATCCGTTCTCTTACCTCATCCTCCGTTGTGAATAACTAAAAACCGGACGAATAAAACTGAGTTGAAAAGTTTTTCGTAAAGAAAGAGTGTTTATTTGGAAAAAAAATAATTGTAGACCCACATGTGTGCAAGTTGGTTTTTTTCCCGGGCCATCATGATTCATGAACAATCTGCCACATTGCTATTTTACAAAAGCTCTTTGTATCGGGACAACGAAGCAACCGAAAAATGGCGGCTTCGAGGAAATTTGAAAGTGAAAATAGTCGATTGTTAAATTAGTTTGCTGGTATTCTGATAAAGGTCTTTTTTTGAAAGAACTTGACGAAAAACGTTATTTCCCGCACTAAGTTACTTTTTGGCAAGATTGGAGGTTCCCTTCACATGTAAATCCGCTAAACAATTGTCGATTGTCATGGTACATCATGAAAAGTGCACTCTGGACCTTTTGGCTGTGTACTCCAAGAAAGTACAATGTACGTATGCACTGTAGTCGTCGTTAAGAACGGCAGGAGGCTTGCGAGCTCGTCACAAATGCTTTTGTCTGATAGGTTAAACGATGGTGCCATTCAGCGAATATGGTGTTGCAACCTGGTTTAATTACTATCAACTTTTGTCCAAAAACTCCTTGAGGTGTTTGTGTTCCTTGCTTTTCCTAGAAAAAGGTGAAATTCTTTTTTCACTTTTGGGTTATTTTTTGCAGACTGATGACGGAGAAGCCGAAGAAGTCACGGATCAGAGTTTTGTTGAAGATGCAGCGGATATTGATGCGAGGAGGATGGCCATGAAAGAAGCAGAAGGTTTGAATCTTTTTTTTTCGGTTATGAAGAACCTGCTTAAGGATTAAAAACCAAAAGATTGGTTTGAAATTGATCACCACGAGGCCAATAGACTATCTAATTTTTACTTCATTGTGAACGTTGTTTTTCAGCTTTAAGAGAGTTGAAACGTCAATCTCAATCGGTCCAGAGAAACATGCCTCGACCCTCGGATGTCAACGCTTCTGTTCTGCGGCCCGCTAACATCGATCCGCCTCTGACAGGATTGCAAAAGGTAGTGTATGCAAAGCCATAACTTCGTTATGTAATCTTTATTCGTTTGCTCTTGAAATTTTGACGTGATGTTTTGGAGTTTTGTCATAGTGTACTGTGACAACATGATGTGGCGTGGTTTTGTCATTATGTGGTGAGGTTTTGTCATTGTGTGACGAGGTTTGATTGTTACGTGTTGTGTTTCCATCATGATGTGTTGAGGTCTTCTTTGACGTGCTGTGTTTATGATCACATAAAGGGAGAAAGTCGATTCGTCGTAAAAGAACCTCACCACATAAAATGTAAACACAGCACATCATGATGGAAACATAACACGTAACCATCAAACCTCGTCACATAAGGACAAAACCACACCACAAGACAAGATTTCAAGACCAAATGAATAAAGATTACATAAGAAAGTTATGGCTTTCCATTGTAGTGAGTGATCTTAGAGATGTAGCATGACATTGGCTGAGTGTCATTTCACAATACAAAAGTAAAACCTGAGCTTTTTCCATTGCTTTTTAGGCTGAAGAACTCATCAAACGCGAGATGGTCACGATGATTCGAAATGATGTAGTCAACCACCCCTCTGCTCTTCAGATTGAAAACTTAACGCACAAGAAAACGAAAAACGCGGCTCATGCCATCCTGGCTGCAAACCGCACCGCGCTCGAAAGCGAGCCGCTGGAAACTTTTACAGAAAAAGAGATAGCGAATGCGCGACAGTTGCTGGCGAATGAAATGGAGTTTGTCAAATCCAAAATGGCGCATGGAGATCTCCCGATAGAAAGTTACACCAAAGTGTGGGAAGAATGTTACGCTCAGGTAGGTAAAGGACCAGTAGACATGTAAATGGTGCCATTGCTATTTAAAGCTAAAAAAGCAATAGCAACAACGATCTTTATTTTCACATCATACTTGATAAGAAAAGAAAGTGTTACATATAGGATGATCATGATAAAACGAACAGTAGATGATAAGAGGACATCGTGAAAGATGTCGTGGAACTTAATGCAAGAACGTTTTCATGTTTTCTCCTAGCCTTGAAATGATATTTTTAATGTGGTTAAATGCAATTTAACCTAGTTAACAACAAAGAGATGCTGGTTTTCCGCGCGTTTAGGTCCTCAATGGAGCGGTTTGGTTAGAGGTCAGCAGTTCATTCGTACGTGCACAGGCTCACGTAGGTCACACGGTCTTAGTGTAGCGGCCATTTGAAGCTACGTGGGAAGAGTGTTGTGCGGCCTCGTTTTTTAGCGGTTTTTCTGCCTCCCTCTTCCCCCCCCCCCCCCCCTTTTTTCCCACTGTTATCACAGTGTGACTTGTGCCCGGATGTCCCTGTGTGTGGGGGCTCATGGTTGGGTTGCAGGGATTGCTAGCCATGGGAGCGTTTTACTGTCTAAGGGCTGGCTGATCACAGTGGAGGGCCCCTGGACATCCCGGCCACCCACCTTCCACTCAGCTCGATGAAGTTGTTAAACATTCTTAAGTTCTTATTAATTCTTAGGTTATTAAGTGATAGTCTTAATATTTTAATTTTTAAATGATAGTTTTTCAAGCTTGAGGTACCGTAAGTAGAAAATGACCATATTATTTTAGGGAGCCTTCCTTCCTTCCTTCAAAAGAATAACGTTAAACCGGGGCAAAAGATGCTTGCAATCAAGTTTGTTTGAGTTTTTTTTTTTTTTCAAAACAAGTATTTGTATTGTAAATTTTACAATCGATAATTATGACTTTAAAATTTCCCGGTACGTCGTCGCCATCTTGAATAATTGTGATGTATGCGGTTCCTCCATTGTTCTGCACTACCCATAGGAAATCCGAGTATCTCGAGATGCGCAGAACGTATGCGCAATAATAATAGTAGGCACCGTCCTTAACACGTTAAGGCCCGGGCAAACGGTCCTCAACATTTGCTTCAACACACGTTCGACGACGCCTGCGAAATTTAAAAACAAGAATAAACTGATTATGTCAAAGTGAAACTCTATTTCTGCTGGTCGCGTCGTTTTTGCGGAATTAACCCTTTCGTTAGGCGCTCGAATCCCGCCATTACTCACTCAGTCTTTCGAAGTATCAGTTGTCTTGATTTCAGGAGGTATTTCCTCTTAGTTCTGTTTTCACGCATTCTGCGATTAGTTGAATTTTTTGTTGTTGCCCGTTGATTTTAGTGATAGTGCATGGAGGTTGACTGTGTACAAGTAAACTTTTACCTTGAATTTGAGGATAACATTTTGAAACCATTGCATCCCTATTAGAGGTGAATTTGTAGAAAGAACGTCGTGAGTACGAAATGGTCATACCAAATCAAATAACGGAATAGATGTTTCGACTCATTAGAGAAAAGGAAAATCTGTAGTAACTCTGTGTGTTATGTCTTTTAGGTCTTGTTTCTACCAACACAGCAGCGGTACACCAGGGCGGCATTAGCCAGCAAAAAAGACAGACTTGAATCTTTGGAGAAACGTCTTGAGGTATGTTTTCCTTAGCGCTGACCTATAAGTGGTGCTTCTTTTCTGTCTCTCAATGGATGGGCTTGCTCTATATGTTAAAACCTATGAAGGCAATGCCAGTCCTTTCAGTCGACCTACGTCCGGGTTATGATTTCCGATGGTTTGGATTGACGAAAGGGATTTTTACAGTGACTGCAAAATTCTCGCGCGCTCATTGGCTCATTTATTGTCAATAAGCGGACGCGATATTGCTCGCGTCAGATTGAAGTTTCTCGCATTTGTCCCGCGTTCTTCTCGTGTTTCGACTTAATTTTGATCCCTCTGTCTTTTTGTTATTATAAAAACAAATTGATGTCAGTTTTTCATGCGTCTGCCCTCTTATTGACAATGAATTGTCAAAGTAGTCTGCGGATCCACTCGGCTATCGCCTCGTGGATACACAGCTACATTGACAATGTTATGACGAAATTCATGATTAATAACAGGACAGACGCATCAAAAAGTGACATCAATTTGTTAATTTGAATCCGATGGACAAAAGGGTTACAGTTGAAGCTGAGTTGCCTGGCCTTGGCATGGAAGCTAGGCGGCCGAAGACCTTAGTTTGATACAAACAGCTCTGTCTTTCTTATGTATGTATATACAGACCTGTTAGCATTACAACAATCTGATTCACATGATCAAAGCACTGAAGTTTGCATTCGATTGAAAGGGTCACCGGTAGCCTCGATGCCATTGAGAGGCCTGATGACTGAGCAAGCTACCGTCAAATAGCCTATTCGGCAAAATTCCATTGTTTCCACTCCTCTTTAAGTATATTCTTTGTTTAAATTCACTCTTTATTTCGTGATTCCAGCTAAATCGGACCCACATGACAGAGGACGCGAAGAGAGCGGCGAAAATTGAAAAGAAACTTAAAGTTCTTCTTGGTGGTTATCAGGTAAGGATTGCGTTCATCAGTTTAGCGCTGAAATGCGAAAAAAATATTTTTTGAGTGTAGCTGTCTTGAAACGCATCGACTGATTTTCCTCTTTCGAAATTACAGGAAAAGACCTCAAATCCTTGCTAGTGTTATAACAGAGATATCTAGCTTCACATTATTTTGTGGTCAACTGCGAACGAAAGTTTGCTGCTTGTCATATCACTATCAAGGTCCTCTTGTTGAAGCTTACTTCTTAATGTTCTCGATAACTGTGCCTAATAATAATAATAATAATTGGCAGTGCTAATCCCCCTATACTTGCAGTATTGAGGACTGAATTGAGAAGGGCGCAGCTCATGAGATTGGGCTGAAAGCATACAAAGGCGCTTCTGACTGCCGCTATACAGTGCATGTTTGATGTCGGAGCACAGCACCACAGCTAGATGTTGATCAGCTGTGAGTCGATTTTAATCAGAGAGGAAACCCGGAGTACCCGGAGAAAAACCTCGAGTCAGGTTGAGACCGACTGAAACTCAGCCCACATGCAGGCCGGGGTCAGAGTTGAAGCCCGGCTCGCAGTGGTGGGGGGCTTGATAGATAACCACTAACCCACCCTGACTCCCACAACTGCAACCAATATAAAAAACAAACTTAAGCCGTACTTTTGCTGTTTCTAAGCTTATCCTTTCTACATGTAGCTCTCTCTGAGTTCTTGGACAGATACTAGTCTCTTACTTGCGAACTAAAACTATTCTTTCCTTCCAGAGTCGTTCCGTTGGATTGACGAAACAGATCAATGATCTTTACGAGCAGGTAGAACAATCTCACACAGAGAGAGAAACGTTCAGATCACTGAGAGAGCATGAGCTTAGGGCTATTCCAAAGCGACTTGAGGTACAGTACCAAAAATAAACTTAAAAATAAAAATCTAATAGGCTTTGCACAAAACGTGGAACGTGCTCTTTGAGTAAAAAAAAGGGAGAGCGCGGTCAATATCCAGCCACCGTGATCGGACTAACTTGGTAAATAACCCATGAACTTAAAAGATAAGCGAGGTTTATTCTTACTAAGTATATACAACACAAGTGAATCGTACTGCTTTACGGCTCGTTAAATATCCAATACTTTTACCGACACTGACGTGAATAATTGTTTATTATTTTGGTCTCTTTTCCCTACAGGCACTGAGAGAAGATGTTAATCGGCAAACTGATCGCGAGCATCAACTACAAAGTCGTTATTCGAATCTGTTGTACGAGAGAGATGCACTCTACAGCCATCTTCCTCAACAATGAAAAAAAAGACTTAAGCCGATCGTCTGCATCCAAAGTGTTTGTAAAAGGAAACAAAAGAACATGCCATCGCCGACACAAAATTTGTGTTGTTTTATCGTACACACTTTTGGGACATTTAATGAAGTTGTATTCTTTCTTCCCTTGCCACCCTTCACAATTAGCGACCTTTAGGTGAAGGCACATGTACGACTACAATTGCAACTCTGATCACGCGAGTTGGATTTGAAGGTTGAGTTTGTGACAAGTTCGCATGTTCGAAACGAAAAATTTGTATAATGCTCGCTAGTCTACGATCTGCCATGCTCGACGACATCAAGAAGAGGGTTTTAAAAGATTGAAGTCTAAGGTTTTGAAAATTTTAACGATTATTCCACTTCATCCAATTTCTACAAACTTGTGGATCATTCATTCTAGAAAAGAGAACTGTGCTGGAGCTAAGAGAGAAAGTTTATTTGGCCGCTGTGTCATCATTTTTTCCTTAAAACCTACTTGGAGTTTGCAGGTGACCAGGAGCGTACGATTTCGATCTATCTTGTCCATCGGAGTTTGCACAGACCAGTTTTTAGTTGAGAATGGTCGTTCGTGACATAGATAGACTTCATGTCGCATGGAAGTTGCAGAGAATGGGACAAAATGTACCAAACTACAAGATGAACTGGTAAAGCTGATTGAATGAGTTTAGGTGCGCGTGCGCGCTAGGCTTCTTTTTTCTTACCTTCAAACAGGCCCCAGTTGTGAGGCCCTCCCAGGTGTTTTGGGGAACAAGAGAACATAGCTAATTTGAACTGGGAAACGGGGGAACAATGTCAAAATATTTTAGGAAAGAAGGGAACAAAAACAAGTTAAAACAATTTTAGGGATCAAAAAGCGGGCAACAAGGGAACACAAGCAAATATTTCAAGGGAACAAGAGCTCTTCCCCCCCCCCCCCCTCCCCCTGGGAGGTCTCCAGTTGTTGAAAGGCCGGATAACTTTATTCAGTCTACAAGTCAGTATTCAGAGTAGAGTACAAAATATACTTCACGTTTAATGTGGGCCAAGATTTTTTTACACACCTCTGAACTAGATGTGCTTTGAGTGTGCATATTCACAGTTACGAGGGCAAATACTAAAATCTTGGCGGAGATTGAAACTGACGGATAGTGACTTAACTACCGGATAAAGTTATCCGCCCCTTTGAACAACTGGGGCCAGGCAAGGAAAGAACTGCAAACTAGTAAGTTTTCTTCGATTTTAACTTAACGAAAATTTCATCCTGATGTTTGCCGTTTACCTTAACTCCACTAAAACAAGAAGAACTTTTTTCATTGAAAGAGTTTGTGTCCGAAACAAATGAATTTCAAAAACGCTTGTTTTGGGTTTCAAATTTCCCGGGCGCCGCCATCATGAATAGGGAAGTTTTTGAGACGCGGACGGCAACCGGAAGAGAAACTTTTGCATGCCAGGACAGTGGTATCTCCCAGATTTTTATGCTAATCATCGCTAATGGAGAAAAGATACTTAGCAATGTAAATGTGGTTGTGTGAAAACCGGTTAAAAGGGAAAACAGCTCACTTTCGGTTGCCGTCCGCCTCTCAAAAACGCGCGTGCTTAATAATTGTGACGTATCGTGGTTGCCCTATTGGTTGCGGTCGCATTAGGGAGTTACCACTAGTGTTAAATCAAGTTATATTCAAAACACCAGCAACTAGAGTAGTGTCAACACTAGTGTTATACTGTGTTTCTCTCAAGTGTCACCGCAACCATTGTTTCAAAACAAAAGCTCTTAAGGGAACCCATTACGTCACAATTATTCAAGATGGCGGCGCCCGGTAAAATTTGTAAGGGTAAATTCCTTTTTTTTTTTTTTTCTTCGATACAAGCACTTTTTTGAGGAAAATTGTCGATCAAATTTGATTGCAAACATTATTTTTTTTTAGTTTACAATTATTCAGCAGTCAGAGTGGAGGTTCCCTTTAAACGTTGTTTCGTGGCGGTCTTGTGGATCATACCGTCGTGGATTGTAGTTAGTCATTCGCAGGAAATTAAAAGATATTTATCTTCATGTGGGTCATAATTTTTATTTCAAAGCCTTCCCTCAGTTATATTTGTAAAGTGTGTCACTTTAGAAACATGTCCAATATACTCATTCGCAAATTAACTTTCAAATTAAAATCTCATACCCATAGTTACGTTCTGCTCTATCTACAATTGGAAAAATGCAAACGCTGGACTTAAGCTTGAATGCACGCGCCAAATGTTTCAGTCTTTGTCGGTTTCAACGTCTTTGCAGTATTCGGGTGAATTTCAGAGGGATTTCTTAAGAGGATGGTCTCTGCACGGACTTCCTTCCTTCCTTCCCTCAGCAAACAATCGGGAGTTTAAGCAACCAGGACGAGCACGACAGCAACACCAACAACGGCGCTTGCGAAAGGCACTCTTTTGATATGAAATAAAAATCTGCTAATTTCACTGTGACTTTTTGCAAAAAGAAAAAAAGAAGAAGAACAGGACAGAAAGGTACTAAAGCGTGTGCCACAGGTACACCACGATAATCTACTGATTGAATCTAATGTGTTGTGGTTTTGCCGATGCCAAACGGTTCACTGAGGGGGAAAGCTGCTTGCAGATTTGCCAAGGAAGGGCTTCAGGAGTCCGTGAAGCCGGAAATACAGTTTTGTTAACATAATCTGACAAATAAAGGCAGGTCTTTGAGGCCCGTTTCAAACGTCGAACTTTACATGTGCCGAATCTAATGCAAATGAACGAAAACAATAGATTTTTCTCATTTGCATTAGATTCGGCACCTATAAAGTTCGACGTTTGAAACGGGCCTGAGAATAATATTGACATTTGTGCCTGAATAGGGCAGTGGCGTACTTTTCAGCTGTTGGGCGAGTGACCTGGAAAAAGGGGACACGATAATAGACCGAGGCCAGGTCCTTCTGCAGACGACCAAAAAAGCGTCATTTAAGGGACGGTGCCTACTAATTAAAGATATTTTTGCCCCGGTTTATGATTATGCAGGATCTTAACAAGTGTTATTGAAATCCAAAAAGAAAATTGGGGGTAACCACGCATTTTTCAAAGATAGTTCTTGAATAATATTTGTAAAAAGCTCATTCTCGTCACCAGAGCCTCGGATCGACCCAAGGCTCTGGGAAACTCTATGTAGGAGAACATACGATTGTTATAGCCAAAAATTTGCTATTTGAACCTTGCGGCGCCTGCTCACTCCTCGTGCTAACATAAATGCACCAATTAAAGACGCTTTTGATTGTTCTTCACGAAAACCAATGAGAAGACACCTTTTTCAGGGTTCCCCAGAGCTCTTCTCTCCCTCCGTCAAGAGAAGAGCTCTGGGGTCGAGAGTCAGGTAAAAAGCTTTTAAACTACCAAGCAATGTATGGCGTTCTTTCTCAAATTTGAAGCTTAAGTATCTCAAAAATGCTATGGTTACCCCCACAATTTTCTTTTGGATACCAAGAGTACTTACATAAGATCTACTTTCTTCGGGATAGTTTTAAACGCGCTAAAATATCCCTGTATTAGTAAGCATCGGCGATAGGAAATCCGAGTATCTGGAGATGCGCAGAACGTATGCCAAATAAACAATAGTAGGCACCGTTGTTGAAGGTAACAACCTTAAAGGAAAACAAACATAATTAGCCGATGTGTCTACTAGGCGAGTGTAAAAACCCCCGAACGAGACGCACATTGAAAGGATAAAATGACCGACTCGTCCTACAAGGTAAAATCGCAATCTCTGACACATTTTAACTATGAATATGGCATGTCGATCGCAGACACGGAGGACAGGAATAATTCAGTATTTTCTGCATGACTACCGAGCTCCGAAATAATCAAACTAAAACACAGAGCGGTGGAATTTTTTTAATTATTATGTTTTTTTGAGTGTCGGAAGTCAAACTCGCGATTGCTTTTCCCTGCTTGGTGATTTGCTGAAACATCTTATCTAAGCTTCTCCAGCCAATCATGGCTAAATACATTTTGCGCTCCCATACTTACTGGCTAATTTAATTCTTATTCGACCCACTGCATGGGGTAAAAGGGATTCACTTACATTAGTTGTGCTTTTACGAAAGTCCATTGGAAAAACCCTTCATTAAAAATATAATAACTTCTTTTAAGATTACTTTTACCACGTTTATTCTGGTTTACACTAGAATCCCGCGTATAGGAACTTTAACGATTTTGAAGTACACAGGCAAACCTTGGTACATCTAGGGAAACTTCTAGCTTCTTATACGCGAGTTTGTACCGTGTGCTCAACGAAAGCTCCTAAAATCGTATTAATAGACAAAGGGCGTTTTTTTCTTCATTCCTTATCTATAATGTTTTAGTTTACGTATAACATTAATCGCCCTTATGTTTATCTTAAGGATAAGGCTGTTCCATTGGTGCAACCTGACGGGGAATTATCCGTCCAGACGGATGACGGGAGTGTTGTCTTGGTGTCGAGAACAAAAACTCGGGACAGTTTTTACTGCAATGTGGGGAGTTGCAGCTGCTTTCAATAAGTGGCGTGCAGCTGCTAGAGCTTTGACTAGAGGACAGATACCAAGCATCCAAAGCATCGTTAAGATTTTTCCCAGCCACCTTGACGCTCAGCCAATCACTGCAAGCAATAACAATAACCAGGATGTTTGCGAGTGTTCTTTTGCAACAGGTGTTTTTTACAGTTTTCTGGCAAAGAACTTTGAGAAGAAATCTTTCCAAATTATATTTACTCACACTGAGTAAATGTCGAGATTTTCGTGCCACCTTAAATACATATATATCGAAGCCCTTGTGCAAAATTAGAATGATTCAATTACGATTGCAGTTTTTCCGTCTAGATTAAAGCATGCTAAAGGGGATGTGACTGATCCAAATAACTACAGACCCATCTCGCTTCTTTCCGTTTTTAACAAAATCATTGAAAAACTTATTTACCGACAACTGAAGTCTTTTTGGAGGAACGTAATATTCTTTACCATTCACAATTCGGTTTCCGAGATTGACGATCAACGGAACATGCACTTATTGACATAGTGAATCAAATCAAATCTAAGTTTGATCAAAGGATATACGTGTGGTATATTCATTGATTTGAAAAAAGCGTTTGACTCAGTTGACCACCAAATTCTGCTAAAAAAAACTATACCATTACGGTATAAGAGGCATCGTGAGCGATTGGATCCGTTAAAGGTAAAGGTAAAGTAACTTTATTTAACGTCGGTAGTTCCTTCAGCTACGGGGCTGGTATCAATGGAAGCCGACCGTGCGCTTAGACCTAATCACTACAGCGAGCGCTATTTTCTTGACATGATCTCGTGAAAAATGTAGTTAATCTAACCGTAAATCACAATTGATCACTACTTAATTCGCGAGTCACGCTTTAAGAACGAGAAATACTGTTTTGAATAAATTACATACTTCAACTTGAATTTATTAGTTTTTGCGTACCTCGTCAGCGAGCTACGCAGAACTTTATTCGAGTGGCAGGGTACGTGGGGTTCTCGTCGTACCATTTACACAACGTCGCAAATTTTTAAAATGATTTTTCCCAACTGTAAAGCTTTCCGGCGTCGGAAAAAACAAAACTTTCCTCCGTAAAACTAGCATTTATTCAAAACGCACACGAGCTTGCGAAAACCAACAAAACTTCACTAAGTGCCCCGCGAAATAACCCAATCGGAGCGTAGATTGCATTGCCGCAACCTTTTTTTAGTAGCCAATGAAAAATGTGTACTGTGAACTTTAACCAGATCTCACACATTTTCATGCAGTGACAGAGTGAGATCTGGATACGAGATTCAGGGCCAAGCTGCACAATCTTACATTAATCAAATAGATCCTTTTTCAGAAATCCAACAATCTTTAACGAATAAGAATCCTCTTTATAATTAAGTGGGCCTAAAACTTTCAGGCTTTCCTTTTGGCGTTTCTCCAAAGCAGAGTTCGTAACTGCGATAGTCTTCAATGTCAAGGGCAAGGTATCTTTTAGATAGTCGTCCTCAGTTCTCTTTTCCTTCTTTTTAACACCCTGTACAGTCTTCTGACAGCTAGGATTAAATATTGGATGCATGCAGCTACTTTTCATGCACGGGGATGATGATGTCATAGTGATCTTGCGATCATATTCGGGTGCTCCATAAATGCACACCCTTTCTTATTCAGTCGACTAACTGCGAAATTCTTGCCACGCAAAGAAACTCTGAAACTTAAGTGCTACAGACAAGAATACCATTATACAACAAGTTGAAAATCCATTTTACACCGGCAAGAGCCTGGAAATACTTACAGCCATGAAAGCGAGAAGAAGGCAAACAAGATGACGATAAAGAAACATTTCGGTGGTTGAATAACTTGATAGCAGCAAATCTGAAAGAAAAATGAGTTGGCAAACACTACAGTAAACACTTATATATCTAGTACTAGTAGATCAATTAGAAAAAAAAAACTGGTTTCGTATTTAAAAAAAAACACGATTTGAGATTCACTTACCGATCCTTTATAACTCTGGACGTTTAAAACTTTTGTTGAGCTCTTCCCTTGAGGAGATTCAATGAGAAATAAGTCCTTCGAACGACTCAAAGAAGATTAAAAGGAATGGCGATAGCAACAGACGCAGAGGAAGTGAAAAAACTGCATGCAGAATATCCCGTTGCACTGATGCATGACTAACGCCAAGCAGATCGTATAACTCATGACCAAGGTCAAAGCCAAGATCGATCTCCCAGTTTCTGAATCAACTTTCTCTTTGACGAAATTTACTTCAGTCCGGTCTTTTAAAAACCCTTTTTCCAAAACTAGTTCGTTTTCTCCCTTTAAAGGGGTTCAGTGAGGAAAAAAAACACGCTTTCGAAGGACTCGAAAAAGGTCAAAAAGCCGGTAATGGCATCAGAAAACAGCTGCAGAGGAAGTAGGAATTGCGGAATATTCCGGCATTTGCGCTGATGCTTGGCCCGACTGCAAGCCGGAAGTGCAACTCCATACTTCGGTCATAGCGAAGATTGCTTCAAGTTCAGTAGCCTGCGAATCATCAGCCGCCTCTCATCGCTGATCGGCCAAAGCGCCGCGGTTAGCGATGAGAGGCGGGTGTATTCGCAGGCTACAAGTTCAGGTTTATTAGAAAACTGATGCACATTAATAACAGCAATTACAAGCAATACAAAGCAGCCTGTACTCTGCAGTGCACAGGCAATTTCAATTTTCTCTTTACGCATACGCAGGAAACAACATAAAAGAAAGTGATAAATGGCGACATGGCGCCCTTTCCCCGGATGTAACTGCAACGGAGAGGCCCCCCACCGGAGAAACTACAGCTCTAACGATTTTAAAAAATATGATGCAAGTGCAGAATGCGTTTTAGGGCATTTCTCTCCCTTCCTCTGCAAAAAAAAAAAAAGAAGAGAAACAACTTTAAGGTGTTTAAGGTGTTGAGGACATCGTGAGCATACAACAGTGATGAAAAAAATTTCGTTTTCCACATTGACTTCAGCGACTTTTCTCTGAACCCAAATAGCGGGTTACTGCGCCAACACTGTACAAGTAGTACAACGCGAACAAAATGGAATCATCACAAAATAATTACGACTGCGCAAATATTACGCCTATATTTGAGTTGGGGGAAGGTAGAAAGGGTAGGAGCACGATTACGTAATCAAGTAGAGCAATGTTTACCCTAGTAAAGGAAATGGGATCTTTTGGATGTTGACTCGGACAAAGTCTAATTTCTCTTTTGCAGGAGTCAAACTAACAACCTTTTCGATTATTAGTTGCGCCAAGTTGTTCTACCACTGAGCTATAGGAAGCCTGTCCATCTATACTGCTAGGATGGCTGAAATTGCGGAAATGGTGCATTCTCGCAATATTGTCATGAAGTCGGATGTCAAACCTCAACGCATGCAGCATAACAAAAAATAGGTCCGCAATGCGTACTTGGGGTCTTATGCTTAGCTTAACTCCATTCAACCCTTACAGAATTTGGTACTACGGACTCACTTTTAGCATGCGTGATTGGTTCAAAATTTGCCATAACAATGCAGCAGTGAAATGAGTTCCTAAGTATGCTTCAAATTTCAGACCTGTTCAGAATTTTACATCGATGACTTGCCACTAAAATTTCTCTTAATGCCATTTGCACAGTTTTGACAACTCTTGCTGCACGCTACATCATCTCTATCAGCTATTTACCAGTAACAGAAGCACTAGATTGGCTAAGACACAAGCATGGCACTGTCATACATTCATATCATATAAATGATCAAAAGAATGCTGAAATTCAACTAGAATTCTAAGATGAATCATCACTAGATGAGGCATTCCATGAACAAGTAGTCTCAGAGCTTGGTGCAAATCCCCACACTACTGGAAATCAGTCCATCACCAGAAAACAATGTATAAACAGCCAAGAGAAATATCTGATGACCAATTACGTCGATCAGTTACATGTAGATCATTACATAATAAAAAACGCAACCTAAAGCTTACAACAGGGTGCTTTCATGGACTAGAAATAAAATGAAAACCTCAACAGTCTGAAGTCACAAAATGTTGAACCAGTTTATTTGTTTATAACTGGAGGTGGTGGTGCTGGGAAAAGCCATTTGATGAAAACACTTTACCACACTGTAGTAAAAACCTATAGACGTGCTCCAATGAATCCTGAGATTCCAACAGTGTTACTAGCATCATCTACTGGAGTAGCAGTAATAAACATTGATGGTACACACAGCATTAGCAATACCTAAAAATACAGGTGATGATGTGGAGGAAAATCCAGGTCCTACACAATATTTGATATCATCGATCAACAAACCACTGTGTCCGCTGACTCTAGTCAAGGAAATGAAACAACCTTTGGTGTGAACTTTGAACATATTTTGGTTATTGGAAATAATCTATACAGTTCTATAACATGTTCTGTGCAACAAATGACTATTTGCTGATAACTGATGTTCCAGACATGGTTTCAATATTTGATAAAGTGTATTTCATTAGTGTATACAATGCCATTAGTTAACAAACTAATATATGCCGTTTTCCCGCATTGACGTCGAACTCTGCTTTCAAATTTTATTTCCAGAGAATGTACAAAGGCTTAAAACTTTTCTGATTTCTCTTCTTTTTTGAAGCCTTTGTAAATTTCTGAATAAATTTTAAAAGCATGAGTTTGACGTCATTAGCGGAAAACGGCATATATTAGACTTATTAAAATGGTGTGTATTGTAATGAATACACTTCATCAAATATTGAAACCATGTCTGGAACATCAGTTATCAGCAAATAGTCATTTGTTTGCACAGAACATGTTATAGAACTGTATAGATTATTTCCAATAACCAAAATATTTGTCAAAGTAGAATTAGCCCACAAACTAATATCTTGTATTTGGTGGTATATCATAGCAGTATGTGACATTGCTACACATTGCTTCCAGCATTCACACCAAAGGTTGTTTCATTTCCTTGACTAGAGTCAGCGGACACAGTGGTTGTTGGATCGATGATGATGTCAAACATTGTAGGACCTGGACTTTCCTCCACATCATCACCTGTATTTTTAGGTATTGCTAATGCTGTGTGTACCATCAATGTTTATTACTGCTACTCCAGTAGATGATGCTAGTAACACTGTTGGAATCTCAGGATTCATTGGAGCACGTCTATAGGTTTTTTACTACAGTGTGGTAAAGTGTTTTTCATCAAATGGCTTTTCCCAGCACCACCACCTCCAGTTATAAACAAATAAACTGGTTCAACATTTGTGACTTCAGACTGTTGAGGTTTTCATTTTATTTCTAGTCCATGAAAGCACCCTGTTGTAAGCTTTAGGTTGCGTTTTTTATTATGTAATGATCTACATGTAACTGATCGACGTAATTGGTCATCAGATATTTCTCTTGGCTGTTTATACATTGTTCTGGTGATGGACTGATTTCCAGTAGTGTGGGGATTTGCACCAAGCTCTGAGGGTACTTGTTCATTGAATGCCTCATCTAGTGATGATTCATCTTAGAATTCTAGTTGAATTTCAGCATTCTTTTGATCATTTATATGATCATATGAATGTATGACAGTGCCATGCTTGTGTCTTAGCCAATCTAGTGCTTCTGTTACTGGTAAATAGCTGATAGAGATGATGTAGCGTGCAGCAAGAGTTGTCAAAACTGTGCAAATGGCATTAAGAGAAATTTTAGTGGCAAGTCATCGATGTAAAATTCTGAACAGGTCTGAAATTTTGAAGCATACTTAAGGAACTCATTTCACTGCTGCATTGTTATGGCAAATTTTGAACCAATCACGCATGCTAAAAGTGAGTCCGTAGTACCAAATTCTGTAAGGGTTGAATGGAGTTAAGCTAAGCATAAGACCCCAAGTACGCATTGCGGACCTATTTTTTGTTATGCTGCATGCGTTGAGAAAATATTGAAATTACCTGGACCGCATTGTAATTTAAATCAATAGTTTCTTTTCCTCTTCTTAAATGTACACGCATGTGTTTCTTTTTCTTTTATAACTGAAACTAGGCTCTCAGATATTTAATTAATATCACACTAGCCTCCCAGATTAGCGATTGCTATTAATGTGTATCAGTTTTCTAATAAATCTGAACTTGAAGAAATCTTGGCTGACTGTTGTCTGGAGTTGTACTTCCGGCTTGGCATCGACTAAGCATCAGCGTAAATGGACATTCTGCAATGTTTATTTTTATCTCTCCTGGAGTCCTTTTAGAGAGTTTATTCCTCACTGAACTTCCTCAGGAAAAGCGATTAACATGCAAACTTTTTACCGGGGTCAACGTTTGACATCCGACTTCATGACAATATTACGAGAATGCACCATTTCCGCAATTTCAGTCATCCTAGCAGTATAGATGGACAGGCTTCCTATAGCTCAATGGTAGAACAACTTGGCGCAAGTAATAATCGAAAGGTTGTTAGTTTGACTCCTGCAAAAGAGAAATTAGACTTTGTCCGAGTCAACATCCAAAAGATCCCATTTTCTTTACTGGGGTAAACATTGCCATCTACTTGATTACGTAATCGTGCACCTACCCTTTCTACCTTCCCCCTAACTCTCAAATATAGGCGTAATATTTGCGCGGTCGTAATTATTTTGTGATGATTCCATTTTGTTCGCGTTGTACTATTTGTACAGTGTTGGCGCAGTAACCCGCTATTTGGGTTCAGAGAAAAGTCGCTGAAGTCAATGTGGAAAACGAAATTTTTTTCATCACTGTTGTATGCTCACGAGGTCCTCAACACCTTAAACACCTTAAAGTTGGCTTTTTTTTTTTTTTTTTTTGCAGAGGAAGGGAGAGAAATGCCCTAAAACGCATTCTGCACTTGCATCATATATTTTTTAAACTCGTTAGAGCTGTAGTTTCTCCGGTGGCCTCTCCGTTGCAGTTACATCCGGGGAACGCGCGCCATGTCGCCATTTATCACTTTCTATTATGTTATGTTTCCTGCGTATGCGTAAAGAGAAAATTGAAATTGCCTGTGCACTGCAGAGCGCAGGCTGCTTTGTATTGCTTGTAATTGCTGTTATTAATGTGCATCAGTTTTCTAATAAACCTGAACTTGTAGCCTGCGAATACACCCGCCTCTCATCGCTAACCGCCGCTTGGGCCGATCAGCGATGAGAGGCGGCTGATGATTGCAGGCTACTGAACTTGAAGCAATCTTCGCTATGACCGAAGTATGGAGTTGCACTTCCGGCTTGCAGTCGGCCAAGCATCAGCGCAAATGCCGGAATATTCCTCAATTCCTACTTCCTCTGCAGCTGTTTTCTGATGCCATTCCGGCTTTTGACCTTTTTCGAGTCCTTCGAAAGCGTGTTTTTCCTCACTGAACCCCTTTAAAGGGGAGAACACGAACTAGTTTTGGAAAAAGGGTTTTTTAAAAGACCGGACTGAAGTAAATTTCGTCAAAGAGAAAGTTGATTCAGAAACTGGGAGATCGATCTTGGCTTTGACCTTGGTCATGAGTTATACGATCTGCTTGGCGTTAGTCATGCATCAGTGCAACGGGATATTCTGCATGCAGTTTTCACTTCCTCTGCGTCTGTTGCTATCGCCATTCCTTTTAATCTTCTTTGAGTCGTTCGAAGGACTTTATTTCTCATTGAATCTCCTCAAGGGAAGAGCTCAACAAAAGTTTTAAACGTCCAGAGTTATAAAGGATCGGTAAGTGAATCTCAAATCGTGTATTTTTTTCAAAATACGAAACCAGTTTTTTTTTCTATTGATCTACTAGTACTAAATATATAAGTGTTTACGTAGTGTTTGCCAACTCATTTTTCTTTCAGATTTGCTGCTATCAAGTTATTCAACCATCGAAATGTTTCTATATCGTCATCTTGTTTGCCTTCTTCTCGCTTTCATGGCTGTAAGTAATTTCCAGGCTCTTGCCGGTGTAAAATGGATTTTGCAACTTGTTGTATAATGGTATTCTTCTCTGTAGCACTAAAGTTTCAGAGTTTCTTTGCGTGGCAAGAATTTCGCAGTTAGTCGACTGATAAGAAAGGGTGTGCATTATGGAGCACCCGAATATGATCGCAAGATCACTATGACATCATCCCCGTGCATGAAAGTAGCTGCATGCATCCAATATTTAATCCTAGCTGTCAGAAGACTCTACAGGGTGTTAAAAAGAAGGAAAAAGAGAACTGATAGACGACTATCTAAAAGATACCTTGCCCTTGACATTGAAGACTATCGCAGTTACGAACTCTGCTTTGGCAGAAACGCCAAAAGGAAAGCCTGAAAGTTTTAGGCCCACTTAATTATAAAGAGGATTCTTATTCGTTAAAGATTGTTGGATTTCTGAAAAAGGAGCAGAAAAGCTATAGGGTGCTTGATGATCGTTACGAGGAATTTTTAAATTCCTAAAAAGAAAAGAAATTAAAGCCTGTTTATATGAGGCGAGCGATTAGGCGGGCTGGCCCGCTTGCCGAGATCTCGGCTACTGGCGAGCTAGCCCGTTTATATGAGAAGGCGGGCTGGCCCGCTTGCCGAGATCCCGGTCTGATTTCAAGATTCAAGATTTATTATTAATATGCACTATTTCAGAAAATAAATAATGGACATAACAATTAAAAGAAAGAAGGAAACAGTCACTAGTTATACTTGAGTGAGAAAAAAGTGCGTAGTGGCCATAGTAGCAAATGCTTTCGAGATGGCCACTACCACATGTACAGGAATTAGATGACTGCTGCTGAGATCTCGGCCAGCCGCGGCTGAAAAATTCTCATATAAACGGTCTAGCCCGGTTTGCCGGGATGAAAAATTCTCATGACGCGTGGGTTGCCTTGAAAACGTAGCCAGATTTGCATAATCACAGGATTATTTTTGCATCTTTCGTTTTAAAATGCCATTCCGTACTTGCTAAGGTTAAAATGAACCTTCGTTTCGAACCAAAGCAAGAAAATTCACCAGTTACCCAATGCGTGACTTTGACGGTTACAAGGCACGTAAACAAATTCCTGAAATTCATCCGGGTAAATAGGGCTGGAATCGTCCTTGTAAACAATTCAGTCCTTTTAACCGGGCCAGGGGCCCGTTTCTCGAAAGTCCCGAAAACTTTTCGGGTCCGAAAAGCCATTCGTGAAACTGCCAACCGCTTGTTTTGGAAAGCCGGTCTTTTTAACATGTGTTTTCAAGGTAACAAAAAGAAAAATGACTACCAGTTTGATGACTTAAATCCTCTCCGTTCTTGAGATTCAAAGGGAATTGTGACACCCGAAAATGGTCCGTAAAGTTTCGGGACTTTCAAGAAACGGGCCCCAGCCCCCGCCTAACCGGGCTGGCTCGCCTCATATAAACAGGCCCTGAAAAATCTTTCATGAAACCCCAAATTCAATGTAATAGTTAAAAACGCGCAAGGTTGCTCTTTCCCCAAAAATATGGCGACCTTGCTCATTTTATGGGGCGATAGACTTCTCTATGTCCAAATAACCGGCCGCTTTAATAATTTCCATCTTTTTAATTTTTGATTCATATTTATTGCAATGTCTTTGCAGATTGATGCACTTGACAACGCCACAGTCAATTTGCGCACCAAAAGATCCTTGTCCACTCAAGATCTCGTTCTGGAACTGGCAAGTCTCAATACTTAATCTAATTAAACTTAATTAATGAGCATAGTGTCTCAAGACAGTATTAATATTCTTAATAATCTGATCAGATCAGAGTTAGTGCCAGAGTTAGTGTGGGGAGGGGAGAGCGTATCGATCGCATCTCTCCCCTCCTCCCCTCCGGCTAATAAAGTGAAGATAAAAAAGATGAAAAAGGAGGGATTGATCATCGGACTTACCTAGAAAAGAAGCCTGCGCTTAAATAGTCAGTTTAATTAACTGACGTGAAAAGCAGTGAGAAAGTAAACTAGACTTCCAGCCTCTCTTTCATTCAAAGGCCGTATATAAACTTAAAAGCACGACTTTAAAATCATGTTCCTCTCGACGGCGATGATCAAGAATTAAATTGTCTTTTCACGCTTAATATTTCAGTATTATGGAGACACCCAAAAAATCGAATAAACGCTACCTTTTTTAACGTTCTCTGTCGTATTTATGCAGGATACATGTTGTGAGGTATCGCTCTGGGCTTATCAGTTTTCAATTCTTCTAAACCTAACGCGTACGTCACCCCTGGAGGTAACTGTGCGTAGGAGAAAACGGCTCGAAAGTGCGGTGAATTCGTAGCGACTACATACGCTCTTTTGAATCTTTTTTTTTTTTTTGGTTTTCTTCCGCGATAATACTAAAAAACGGCGGTTACAAGAAATTGTCTACGAGACCATTTTGACGCTAACAGAAGTCCATAATCCAGTGTCGATCTCTTTTCATTTGGCCTTGCCCCTCAAGTTTACGGTATTATGGAGTTTAAAGCCCTGGCCAAACGAGAACGTAGCGAGAGTTGATGAGAGTTGAAACTCACGAGAGCTCTTGAGAGTCGATGAGAGTGATAGAAAGTTGACCAAACGAGAGCTAGAGTTGACGAGAGTTTGTCGAGAGTTTCAGGCTCAAACAAAAGGGAGAGCCTGGGGGAATTGAAACACCCGTAAATATGGCGACCAGCCAGCCGGTATATTCAGCCTTGGTGTTGTATTTGGTTCCCGAAATCCGACACCATACTTTTTTTTTTTTTCTTTTTTTATCCGAGCCCGCTGGAAAAAAAAAACGTAACTGCTGACCCCAAAACTCGTGCGCGGCCAAACGAAACAAAACTCTAATGAAGAATTTGAGCAGGTTTAAATTCGATGAGAGTTCTCGAGAGTCGACGAGAGTAGCCGAGAGTGGGTGGGTGTTCCTGGCCAAAAGAGAGCAAGAGTTTCAACTGTCGTCAACTCTCGCTGTCGTTTGACCGGGGCTTAAGAAAGTATTGCTACTTAAGAAACTACTGCTACGGCGACGAAAACGTCACTTCAAAACTATAAGTTTGAGCTATCCTAACTATTTCACGATGATTCCATCTTGTTTACGTTGTGCAATATGTGCGGAGTATCCTACAACTGGATAGGAAGTAAAGGAGGAAATGAAAAATTCACGGTTACAGTAGTTTGTCCACGTTGTCGTCAAAACCTCAAAAATTGGTAATTTCAAGTTGTTGTTTTTGACGAGTACGGGAGAGAAATGTATAGAAATGCGTGCCGCACGTGCAGCACGATCACTTTTTCCTGTTTTAAACCAATATTATATTACTGCCATTTGGCCTTATTGTTGCCGTAGCCGCCGTCGTTCTTAACCCCTGGCCAAACTATCGAACAAAGTTGGATCTAACATGCAACATCGTTGGATGTAATTAAATGTTGAGTTAGTGGCAAAACATTATCCAACATTGCTTAACGAAACTGATCAAAGCTCAATTTGGCGCGAACTCTGTAACGACAACCACTCGTAGCGATTGTGCTACTAGTCAGAGTTGTTGGAGGACGGAAAAAGACCGATTCAAACAAGGAAAAAACCAAAGAATGATTAAGAGAAAGAGTTTGAAAAGGCTCACGAAGGCGATCGACTGAAATTCAGTCTATGTTGTGTAACAGAAATGTTATGAGGGTTTGTATGGGGGGGTGACCCTATTCGACGGAAAGGTGGTGGAATGATGGAATGGAATGGAGGAACGGCGGAATTGCGGGGTACACAGAATATTCTAAAATACAGAAAATATGGAGTATTTTGAAACACGGAATATACGGTGTAATGAATATTTTTTGTATATATTTAATTCATTTCCTGGTGAATGACCTCTTTACAATTTTCCATACGAATTACCACTTCACTCGACGGTTTCAGGCCTTAAGCACGGTTGACATCTAAAACTCAATACTCAAACTTGACACTCGAAGGCATCCGACGATCGATCAAAAACTCAGACTAAAGGAAGGTACGTTTTTTGGGGGTGGGGCGGGGTATTTTAGAATTTTTTTTTCCAAAAAAGTCGTAGCGAATATAGTGATGTAGTAGATCGAGTTGTCGGTTCAAGTTCGAGTAGCGTAAGTGACGAATCCTCACCGGAGACTGATTTTATACCAGAACCCCCCGCAGAAACATCAAAATATATGGCGAAAAGGGGCACGGGTCGAGAGAGACAATTATGTTAGTTGGAAGAAGATAGCTTTTTGATAAGTAAATTTTTCGACACCGGAAAATAATTTAGATTAATCTTGACTGATAGCTTTGCTTGTATATACAAAATAGAAGCGACATGGAGTAATTT
>NC_090871.1:21939940-21954940 GCF_036669935.1 Montipora foliosa
CAGTGGGAGAAGTGAGAGATGTCTGCGAGAGATGTCTGTTTTTAATGCGAATCAAATCTGCGTTTCTTATAGGTCGATTTCTTTTTTTTCAAAATTAAACTAGAAAATGGACAATAAGATTTCCAAGACTCTATATTGGTTTTGTTTCGTTGCTCGCGGTCATTTAACACCAACGATTTCAAACAAGCTCATCACGGTTTCGTTCCGGTAGTGTATGTGAGGAGGAATGCTCTCGAAATCTAAGAAACATGGACGTCATTGTATAAGTAATAATTACAAAAAAAAGAGACAAACTCAGTGACAAACATATAGTTACCCGGTGCTTCTCGATCTGGTTCCACTAACAACGAAAATGTCTTTGGAGAAATGAGCTATTGTGACGTATATCATTACGTCAAATCTTGAATCTTCAGATTACAGTAATTGAATAATTAACAACGATGAAATGATATATGAAATGGATCATATATGAACTACGGATATGACCTCGCGATATGACCTCGCGAGGTAACGGGTTCAAACCCCGTTGAAGTCCTGAATTTTCAGGCTTCTTTACGCAATTGCAAAAATTGCGTTCATAACTGCGAGGGTCATAGCTTCACTTGAATAATTAACGTTAGTTTCAAACGAAACAAGTTTCATTGTGGCAAAAGTCTCTTTCAAATATATTTCAGTGAGTAAACTTTTAAAACTTTGTTAGCGTTTTTGTGTATTTGTCATGGTTTTTTACAACTCGATTTATACCACAAGTAAATCGGTGTAAATGGCAACATTCATGAGTGAAAAAGACGTATCATCAAAGGCTGTTGAATTTCTGCTTGCTTTTATAGTCGAGCCATCGTTTAATTTAACGTTTTTTCCTTCTTTTACTTTCCTGAAGACAGTTGCACCAGCATCAAGTCGATCGGGAAACCTGTAACCCACAACGCAAGGTACGTTACTCAAGGAGCCTGGATGAAAGACCCGCTTGGAATCATGGGCGCTGAGAATTTATTTGTGATGGAAGGTTACTATAACCAAAGGTACCTTAAAGAGTATGAAAACATGGACAAGTTTAAAGCTGGTTTGGTGCGTAAAAAGTACACACTGCCTTATGACTGGGACGGAACAGGTACTGTGGTGTATGGACCATATCTCTACTACAACAGGTAGACAACTAGACTGGCCCATTGTACCTTTGCTTTATTTGTTTTTTTTTTTTTTTCGCTGTCCAGACTGAAACTAAGTTTTGGCTCTTATTCCAAGATTAAGTAAACCTGTCATCTTTAAAGTGTTGTTTTGTGTGCTAAAAAAACTAAAAAACACCATGACGTTTTAATGATGGATCGACGAAAAATGATATTTTATACTCCTTTTTCATCC
This sequence comes from Montipora foliosa, assembly GCF_036669935.1. Classification (NCBI taxonomy): domain Eukaryota; kingdom Metazoa; phylum Cnidaria; class Anthozoa; order Scleractinia; family Acroporidae; genus Montipora; species Montipora foliosa. The sequence continues at coordinate 21,941,303 of NC_090871.1, forward strand.
TCGCCTTCCTGCTTCGTTCTGGCTTTCCAGATAATAGTAGTGTGTCTGAGATGTGAGGGAGCGTGAGTGTTCAATCAATCGAACTGTAGAATCGTAGATCTTTTGATCTTTTCCTTACATTTTAGGAAAGAACAAAACAAAACACAACAAAAACAAAAACAAGATGAACGGGGAAAGTTTCCTGGTCATTTTCAAGTTGAAGCGCAGCATTTAGACCACATCAAATACATGCCCATGACCACCAGCTTAAAAAACCCTCTGAAATTGTTATTTTAATTATATAAACACTAATGAAATACCAAGTGAGCTTTCGCGCGAAAACATGATATCTTCACACGTGAAAAGATCACTGTTGCTATGGTTACATATGAAAATCGCGCCTTTCGATGCCTTTCGTGAAATGATTTAGTATTTCATTGGTGTTTATATAATAAATAGAATATAACATGGCCGCGCGGAGATACGAAATTTCTCTTCGAGTGTTGAAAAATAATTATTTCACGAGTGAGCGCATATTTTTCAAGGGTGATTTTAATTGAATCGGAGTCCGCCTTTTACTTTCCTTTAATGTTCCAGAGAAAGTTCCAACCAAATTGTGAAGTACAACCTGCGATCAGAGGGAATAGAGGCTTACATAGGGGTGAATTATTGCTCACCGAGAAGTAACCAGTACCAGTGGGGTGGATACAGTGGAATGGACCTGGCAGTAGATGAGCAGGGTTTGTGGGTGTTATGTGGAACTACCAACAACGATAAAAGACTCACCGCCGGTAAAATCGATGTGGAGACAAACAACATTGCCCGTAATTTTTACCTAAGCACAGGTGAACACGTCTTTTTAATGAGGCAACAATTAATCCAATGTTGTAGCCTGCGTAGCACTAGGCGGTTTGGCCAATTGCGGACCTTTTTTCCACCGGGACTGACTTCCTAGCGATCGGTTTAATGTAACGGAAGCGGAAAAAACTGGAAAATTAACCAATTAAAGAGTTCAGATTGATAATTGTCTGTCTTTGGAGGGAAAATTTGACGTTTTTGGGATTTGAAGTTTTTATGGAACAGTCTTCGATCAGTTGAATCGGCCGTTACAACTGTCACAAACAATAACGAGACGTCAAGCGCTCTCGCATCGTTAGCGGGTGTCTGCCTGTGCTATTATTAGCCGTATACATGTAGGTTGCCTCAGTTATTCTTATTGGTGGTAATCAGAGACTTTTGTGCTGATCACAAAGTGCCAAAACTTCTAACGTGTTGGTGACTTGTTTTGACACGACGATATTTTCCGGTAAACCTCATACGACAAATGACGACAGTATAGGCGTTATTCCAGACAAAAATTGACGCTGGTTTGCGTGCGCCCTCACTGTTGTTCTATGAGATAAAATCTGCTACTCATAGTCGTTCTCGTCCTACAGCTGTAGAATCTAAAGCTCTCTACTACATGTATCAGAAAAGCTAACACAGTAGGTGTATGCAGTTTGCCAACTGACTACAGTAGCTCAGTTGACGTTACCTGGACTTGACAGGTTCGTCAGCAAACAATAACATAAACCAAGGAGAAACGCGCCTACCTTAAAAATGACATCTGCAGATGGTGAGACTTATCTGAAGTTTGCTTGAAAATAATGATAACCTGTAGGCCCAGTCTTGTAAGGTACTTCTCTGTTTTTAGAGTAAATTTACCATCCACCTAACATTTTGACCTCTCTTGTAAAAGAACAAAGAACACGTCTTTATTTTACGAGGGGTAAACCACGTGAAAGTGTAATAGCGATACTGTTAAACTTGTGGCCCTCGGTGTGCACCTTGTACCCCCCTTCCCCATACTCCGTTGTACGGGTATTCAAAGATACCGTCTACACGGATCTGAGGAAAGTCGCGAAAACAGACGTCAGTCGAATGAGACGGAGATCGAACTGGGCGACCTCCCAGCTCAGAATGCTGCGCACGCACCTATGAGCGATGCCGGTCTTTCTCAAGGTCATTCCTGAATGTTGCACTACATTTTTCTCACTGACTCACTCAATTCGCTGGACTGAATTGACTGACGGACTTACTTACTCACTCACAAATGTAATAAGAGCTATGAGTTTTCCAAGTTCTTGTATACAGATATGGTCAAATGTTATTTTGTATTTTTTTTATTTAGTTAATGTTTAAACCTTTTATTGTAACTAGACCATACCTCCCTTTGGAGGGCAAGGCGCAATAGAAAATACTGTGCTATTGCTATCACTCACTCACCCACTCACGGACTGACCTTTCTCACTTACTTGTCTTACTGACTTACTGACTTACTCATTCACTCACTTATCCTCTGACAAAAGACCATATTTACCTTAGAAATTGAACCTGTTACGTACATGTAATTGGTGCCCATCTACTCCTACGTCTGAATGATTTTCTCTGATAAGTGGCCCATGCTTTAACCACCGTCATTCAAATCTCCCTGTAGTTGTAATTTACAGCTCATTTGAATGAGCAAATTACTAGTTACACTTTACACTGTATTTGTCTGTTGTTTACGTAGTTGTCTATTCATCCAGTGCTAGTACGTCACCTTCCTGTCTCAGGACTTCGAATTTTACGCTTTTAGGAAGCTCATAACATCTTGGCATTGTCCAATGTGGATACTCCTTTAAAAGGAGGCATGAATACACCTCTTAAGGAGAGCAACTTTGAAGGTGTAACCCCAAAGCATCAGGCCATTCAGACACCAAACATGATGCTTACAACCCCTCACCGCACACCACAAGGAGACGGAGCAGGTGAGATAGGGACCTTTTCAAGAGTGAAACACGGGCAGGGTGAAATTAGTTATCAACGGTTACTGGTAACCAGGAATTGAATGGTAAATTGCACCTAAACTCAAATATTTTTCCTTCCCACTATAAATATCTCCTCCCAGTGCAAACATGTCTTTCACCATTGTTACACATAAATGTTGCTTTTTCTCCCTTCCCCGAGATGATACAAGCGGTACTCTGAAGAAGAAATGAAACGTCATCAGTCAGCTACCCCATTCCTTAGTGGTGCACCCCCTCTTAAGAAAAATCTTGAATCCGCCCCTGCCGTGGATTAGTGTAGTAGGCCCACAAGCGGACAAACCCTAAGGATGCGAGAGCGCGTGACGTCACGTTATTTTGAGACAGTTGTAAGGGCTGATTCAACTGATCGAGGAAAATGTTCCATAAAAACTTCAAATCGAGATGTTTCTTTTCGAAAATTCATTTATGGACAGCCAGATAAATAAAGTTCACTCACCTACTATTTTCTGCGTTGTCCTGAGTGATTTGATGGGTTTTTGGGACGCTTCGATTTCCTCTTCAGATCCCATGCGTCGCCACATACAATATAAATAGACAAGGCCTGCAACTTCCAAGACCGCTCAAGGTCGAGTGCCTCCAGAGTTTAGCCGAATTCCTCCCACTTGCAAAGGTCGCTCGCCTCCCAACCTTGGGAATGTATAAAGTCGATAATTTGCTAGCATCGTGCCAAAAGTCATCAAATTTACACGGCTCTACAACCTCAAAGTCCTGCCTCGATTTTCAAGCTTCGATCTTCTGGCAATAACAAAAACCTGAGCTAAGCTTGAAAATCGAGCAGGATTTTGAGGTTGCAGAGCAATGTAAATTTGATGACTTTTGGGACGATGCTAGTAAAATTATCGACTTTCTACGTGCCCAAGGTTGGGAGGCGAGCGACCTTTGCAAGTGGGAGAAATTCGGCTAAATTCTGGAGGCACTCGGCCTTGAGCGGTCTTGGAAGTTGCAGGCCTTGTCTATTTATATTGTATGTGGCGACGCATGGGATCTGAAGAGGAAATCGAAGCGTCCCATCAAATCACTCAGGACAACGCAGAAAATAGTAGGTGAGTAAACGTTATTTATCTGGCTGTCCATAAAATGAATTTTCGAAAAGAAACATCGCGATTTGAAATTTTTATGGAATATTTTCCTCGATCAGTTGAATCGGCCGATACAACTGTCTCAAAATAATGTGATGTCACGCGCTCTCGCATCCTTAGGGTTGTCTGCCTGTGGTAGGCCTTTGAACAACAGGGCACTAGACATCTAATTGGTTAGACTCGTGTTAGGAGTCACCTTCAGAAAATGTTTTAAAATGTACTTATCTTTTATTTTCATCTCCATCATCATCTCATCATCATCATTTTATTTCAATGTTCAATTCAACAAATTGAAGAAATACACTGCCCGCATATAGCAAAACTAATCGAGGCGGGCTGTGTAACTTACAATCACATTTAGCAAATTAGATTAATGGTAAGACAAGTAAAGAAATAAATACAATAAAAGTAAAATAAATAGGTATACACATACATTCACAGATAGCTAGCATTTATATAGAGCAAGAATCTATAAGAAGAATGAAACATAAAAAAGTAATAATAATAATAATAGCTAAGGTGTGATTAATGATAACCAGTTATTTTTAAAATTAACGTTGAGACCTCAACATAATCATCCTCATTACCAAGCACCGCAAGTAAAAATTGGTGAACTTTGTTTTAAAAGGTTTTTTCCTAAGTTTGCGCAAGTCAGGCTTCAGACAATTCCATAGCTTAGCTCCAAGCGAATTAAGTCGAATACTCAGTCTTCATTTATTAACATATAAGTTGCCAAAATCAGAAAATCTAGTATTATATGAATGAACGTCGGATGAACAGATAAAAAGATCACAGATATTCTGAGGTGTAGAATTGGTAGATATGTCTCACCACAATGGCAAGTTCTTGCATTTAACTGAGAAGCACCAAGAATTACTGTGATCTAAGTCATATTGATTCATGTACCTACCAATAAAAAACGCTGTTGTCGTTTTTTTTTTTTTTTTTTTACGGAAGGAACCACCCCACGTATGACGGGAACACCTCAGAGGAGTGGGGGTGGGGTCACGCCCGGCCGGGCATCAGTAAGAGACAAGCTGAATATCAATCCAGAAGAAGCTTTGATGGAAGAATATGAAAATGGCTATGGAGTTAAGCAACAGCAGGTAATGTTAAAGGAAAACCGTCGGTTTCGCAAGGAATTAGACGTCAAATTGTCAAGAAGTTCCATGTTTTGTGCCATAGCTTTTCTTCATGCAATAATCACCAGTTTCAGGCTAAGCTTAGATTATACTTGCATAGAGAACGTGTTCCATTTGGTAATCCTTTAAGATATATCTTGAAATCCAGGTTTTCGGATTTCTATAATTGAACACTAAATCAATTCACCGGATTTTTTTGCCAATTTGTTTTTCTCTGAAATTCCCCACTGGCATGGACTCCAGCAAGTGAAAGAAATCCGCCTTCTTTTGTGTTCGATTGGAAATTCGTGACGTCTATATCCGGATTCCTCATTCAAACGCGACTCAGGATTTCTTTTCATTTAGGTTTTGTCATTTGAAAAATCGCTTCAAGCACAACCTCCCTCTGATTTAATTGGAACGTTTCGTCCCATTCCGTAGTTATATTGGTACGCATATATGATAAACAAACTTTATCAGGGAAGTTCGTTTTGCCATATTGTTCACTAATCTATTTTCCTTCTCGTTCGTATCGCTGTGTGTATGTAAATACAAAAATTCAGCACATTTCATTAAGAATCAGTTTTGAAGATACCCAAAACGTCTGCACCGGTTGCGCGACGTTATCGTGGGGGGGAGGGGGGGGAGGGGGGGGGGGAGGTTATTACTACTGACCTTGCAGTCTAACTTTTGATGCCTTCATTAATTAAACAGGAAGAGACGAAGGCTCAGTTGAAAGCAGGATTAGCATCCCTTCCAGCACCTTCTAATGACTTTGAAATTGTCCTACCCGAGGTAAGATGATCACAAGTGTAAGAAATAAACCGCTCAAGTACAACTACCAGTGGCAGGTTTTTCCCAATCAAAACATTTCAGAAACTCGGTGGGTTAAAGGGCATGGATTCCCCATACATGGACATCTTCCAAAGATAGTTTTTTTGAAAATCTAATTTTAGCTGCGCAGCTATTTTTAGAGAGGCACCTGATTGGCCAGTTGTAATGACGTAATGGAGGTAAGAGAACGGATCCCCCATGCAAGGGCCTCTTCCAATAATAGGTTTTTAAAATCTAATTTTAGCTATATGCTGCTATTTTTGGAGAGGCACCTGATTTTCCAGGTGTATTGACGTAATAAAAATTTAGATGTGCGCGGCATTGGGAACGAGAATTTAATTAAAAGTAGCTTTACGAAACTAAAAATAGAATTGAAAAAACTATGATGGGGTATGGGGATCCGTTCTCTTACCTCATCCTCCGTTGTGAATAACTAAAAACCGGACGAATAAAACTGAGTTGAAAAGTTTTTCGTAAAGAAAGAGTGTTTATTTGGAAAAAAAATAATTGTAGACCCACATGTGTGCAAGTTGGTTTTTTTCCCGGGCCATCATGATTCATGAACAATCTGCCACATTGCTATTTTACAAAAGCTCTTTGTATCGGGACAACGAAGCAACCGAAAAATGGCGGCTTCGAGGAAATTTGAAAGTGAAAATAGTCGATTGTTAAATTAGTTTGCTGGTATTCTGATAAAGGTCTTTTTTTGAAAGAACTTGACGAAAAACGTTATTTCCCGCACTAAGTTACTTTTTGGCAAGATTGGAGGTTCCCTTCACATGTAAATCCGCTAAACAATTGTCGATTGTCATGGTACATCATGAAAAGTGCACTCTGGACCTTTTGGCTGTGTACTCCAAGAAAGTACAATGTACGTATGCACTGTAGTCGTCGTTAAGAACGGCAGGAGGCTTGCGAGCTCGTCACAAATGCTTTTGTCTGATAGGTTAAACGATGGTGCCATTCAGCGAATATGGTGTTGCAACCTGGTTTAATTACTATCAACTTTTGTCCAAAAACTCCTTGAGGTGTTTGTGTTCCTTGCTTTTCCTAGAAAAAGGTGAAATTCTTTTTTCACTTTTGGGTTATTTTTTGCAGACTGATGACGGAGAAGCCGAAGAAGTCACGGATCAGAGTTTTGTTGAAGATGCAGCGGATATTGATGCGAGGAGGATGGCCATGAAAGAAGCAGAAGGTTTGAATCTTTTTTTTTCGGTTATGAAGAACCTGCTTAAGGATTAAAAACCAAAAGATTGGTTTGAAATTGATCACCACGAGGCCAATAGACTATCTAATTTTTACTTCATTGTGAACGTTGTTTTTCAGCTTTAAGAGAGTTGAAACGTCAATCTCAATCGGTCCAGAGAAACATGCCTCGACCCTCGGATGTCAACGCTTCTGTTCTGCGGCCCGCTAACATCGATCCGCCTCTGACAGGATTGCAAAAGGTAGTGTATGCAAAGCCATAACTTCGTTATGTAATCTTTATTCGTTTGCTCTTGAAATTTTGACGTGATGTTTTGGAGTTTTGTCATAGTGTACTGTGACAACATGATGTGGCGTGGTTTTGTCATTATGTGGTGAGGTTTTGTCATTGTGTGACGAGGTTTGATTGTTACGTGTTGTGTTTCCATCATGATGTGTTGAGGTCTTCTTTGACGTGCTGTGTTTATGATCACATAAAGGGAGAAAGTCGATTCGTCGTAAAAGAACCTCACCACATAAAATGTAAACACAGCACATCATGATGGAAACATAACACGTAACCATCAAACCTCGTCACATAAGGACAAAACCACACCACAAGACAAGATTTCAAGACCAAATGAATAAAGATTACATAAGAAAGTTATGGCTTTCCATTGTAGTGAGTGATCTTAGAGATGTAGCATGACATTGGCTGAGTGTCATTTCACAATACAAAAGTAAAACCTGAGCTTTTTCCATTGCTTTTTAGGCTGAAGAACTCATCAAACGCGAGATGGTCACGATGATTCGAAATGATGTAGTCAACCACCCCTCTGCTCTTCAGATTGAAAACTTAACGCACAAGAAAACGAAAAACGCGGCTCATGCCATCCTGGCTGCAAACCGCACCGCGCTCGAAAGCGAGCCGCTGGAAACTTTTACAGAAAAAGAGATAGCGAATGCGCGACAGTTGCTGGCGAATGAAATGGAGTTTGTCAAATCCAAAATGGCGCATGGAGATCTCCCGATAGAAAGTTACACCAAAGTGTGGGAAGAATGTTACGCTCAGGTAGGTAAAGGACCAGTAGACATGTAAATGGTGCCATTGCTATTTAAAGCTAAAAAAGCAATAGCAACAACGATCTTTATTTTCACATCATACTTGATAAGAAAAGAAAGTGTTACATATAGGATGATCATGATAAAACGAACAGTAGATGATAAGAGGACATCGTGAAAGATGTCGTGGAACTTAATGCAAGAACGTTTTCATGTTTTCTCCTAGCCTTGAAATGATATTTTTAATGTGGTTAAATGCAATTTAACCTAGTTAACAACAAAGAGATGCTGGTTTTCCGCGCGTTTAGGTCCTCAATGGAGCGGTTTGGTTAGAGGTCAGCAGTTCATTCGTACGTGCACAGGCTCACGTAGGTCACACGGTCTTAGTGTAGCGGCCATTTGAAGCTACGTGGGAAGAGTGTTGTGCGGCCTCGTTTTTTAGCGGTTTTTCTGCCTCCCTCTTCCCCCCCCCCCCCCCCTTTTTTCCCACTGTTATCACAGTGTGACTTGTGCCCGGATGTCCCTGTGTGTGGGGGCTCATGGTTGGGTTGCAGGGATTGCTAGCCATGGGAGCGTTTTACTGTCTAAGGGCTGGCTGATCACAGTGGAGGGCCCCTGGACATCCCGGCCACCCACCTTCCACTCAGCTCGATGAAGTTGTTAAACATTCTTAAGTTCTTATTAATTCTTAGGTTATTAAGTGATAGTCTTAATATTTTAATTTTTAAATGATAGTTTTTCAAGCTTGAGGTACCGTAAGTAGAAAATGACCATATTATTTTAGGGAGCCTTCCTTCCTTCCTTCAAAAGAATAACGTTAAACCGGGGCAAAAGATGCTTGCAATCAAGTTTGTTTGAGTTTTTTTTTTTTTTTTTCAAAACAAGTATTTGTATTGTAAATTTTACAATCGATAATTATGACTTTAAAATTTCCCGGTACGTCGTCGCCATCTTGAATAATTGTGATGTATGCGGTTCCTCCATTGTTCTGCACTACCCATAGGAAATCCGAGTATCTCGAGATGCGCAGAACGTATGCGCAATAATAATAGTAGGCACCGTCCTTAACACGTTAAGGCCCGGGCAAACGGTCCTCAACATTTGCTTCAACACACGTTCGACGACGCCTGCGAAATTTAAAAACAAGAATAAACTGATTATGTCAAAGTGAAACTCTATTTCTGCTGGTCGCGTCGTTTTTGCGGAATTAACCCTTTCGTTAGGCGCTCGAATCCCGCCATTACTCACTCAGTCTTTCGAAGTATCAGTTGTCTTGATTTCAGGAGGTATTTCCTCTTAGTTCTGTTTTCACGCATTCTGCGATTAGTTGAATTTTTTGTTGTTGCCCGTTGATTTTAGTGATAGTGCATGGAGGTTGACTGTGTACAAGTAAACTTTTACCTTGAATTTGAGGATAACATTTTGAAACCATTGCATCCCTATTAGAGGTGAATTTGTAGAAAGAACGTCGTGAGTACGAAATGGTCATACCAAATCAAATAACGGAATAGATGTTTCGACTCATTAGAGAAAAGGAAAATCTGTAGTAACTCTGTGTGTTATGTCTTTTAGGTCTTGTTTCTACCAACACAGCAGCGGTACACCAGGGCGGCATTAGCCAGCAAAAAAGACAGACTTGAATCTTTGGAGAAACGTCTTGAGGTATGTTTTCCTTAGCGCTGACCTATAAGTGGTGCTTCTTTTCTGTCTCTCAATGGATGGGCTTGCTCTATATGTTAAAACCTATGAAGGCAATGCCAGTCCTTTCAGTCGACCTACGTCCGGGTTATGATTTCCGATGGTTTGGATTGACGAAAGGGATTTTTACAGTGACTGCAAAATTCTCGCGCGCTCATTGGCTCATTTATTGTCAATAAGCGGACGCGATATTGCTCGCGTCAGATTGAAGTTTCTCGCATTTGTCCCGCGTTCTTCTCGTGTTTCGACTTAATTTTGATCCCTCTGTCTTTTTGTTATTATAAAAACAAATTGATGTCAGTTTTTCATGCGTCTGCCCTCTTATTGACAATGAATTGTCAAAGTAGTCTGCGGATCCACTCGGCTATCGCCTCGTGGATACACAGCTACATTGACAATGTTATGACGAAATTCATGATTAATAACAGGACAGACGCATCAAAAAGTGACATCAATTTGTTAATTTGAATCCGATGGACAAAAGGGTTACAGTTGAAGCTGAGTTGCCTGGCCTTGGCATGGAAGCTAGGCGGCCGAAGACCTTAGTTTGATACAAACAGCTCTGTCTTTCTTATGTATGTATATACAGACCTGTTAGCATTACAACAATCTGATTCACATGATCAAAGCACTGAAGTTTGCATTCGATTGAAAGGGTCACCGGTAGCCTCGATGCCATTGAGAGGCCTGATGACTGAGCAAGCTACCGTCAAATAGCCTATTCGGCAAAATTCCATTGTTTCCACTCCTCTTTAAGTATATTCTTTGTTTAAATTCACTCTTTATTTCGTGATTCCAGCTAAATCGGACCCACATGACAGAGGACGCGAAGAGAGCGGCGAAAATTGAAAAGAAACTTAAAGTTCTTCTTGGTGGTTATCAGGTAAGGATTGCGTTCATCAGTTTAGCGCTGAAATGCGAAAAAAATATTTTTTGAGTGTAGCTGTCTTGAAACGCATCGACTGATTTTCCTCTTTCGAAATTACAGGAAAAGACCTCAAATCCTTGCTAGTGTTATAACAGAGATATCTAGCTTCACATTATTTTGTGGTCAACTGCGAACGAAAGTTTGCTGCTTGTCATATCACTATCAAGGTCCTCTTGTTGAAGCTTACTTCTTAATGTTCTCGATAACTGTGCCTAATAATAATAATAATAATTGGCAGTGCTAATCCCCCTATACTTGCAGTATTGAGGACTGAATTGAGAAGGGCGCAGCTCATGAGATTGGGCTGAAAGCATACAAAGGCGCTTCTGACTGCCGCTATACAGTGCATGTTTGATGTCGGAGCACAGCACCACAGCTAGATGTTGATCAGCTGTGAGTCGATTTTAATCAGAGAGGAAACCCGGAGTACCCGGAGAAAAACCTCGAGTCAGGTTGAGACCGACTGAAACTCAGCCCACATGCAGGCCGGGGTCAGAGTTGAAGCCCGGCTCGCAGTGGTGGGGGGCTTGATAGATAACCACTAACCCACCCTGACTCCCACAACTGCAACCAATATAAAAAACAAACTTAAGCCGTACTTTTGCTGTTTCTAAGCTTATCCTTTCTACATGTAGCTCTCTCTGAGTTCTTGGACAGATACTAGTCTCTTACTTGCGAACTAAAACTATTCTTTCCTTCCAGAGTCGTTCCGTTGGATTGACGAAACAGATCAATGATCTTTACGAGCAGGTAGAACAATCTCACACAGAGAGAGAAACGTTCAGATCACTGAGAGAGCATGAGCTTAGGGCTATTCCAAAGCGACTTGAGGTACAGTACCAAAAATAAACTTAAAAATAAAAATCTAATAGGCTTTGCACAAAACGTGGAACGTGCTCTTTGAGTAAAAAAAAAAGGGAGAGCGCGGTCAATATCCAGCCACCGTGATCGGACTAACTTGGTAAATAACCCATGAACTTAAAAGATAAGCGAGGTTTATTCTTACTAAGTATATACAACACAAGTGAATCGTACTGCTTTACGGCTCGTTAAATATCCAATACTTTTACCGACACTGACGTGAATAATTGTTTATTATTTTGGTCTCTTTTCCCTACAGGCACTGAGAGAAGATGTTAATCGGCAAACTGATCGCGAGCATCAACTACAAAGTCGTTATTCGAATCTGTTGTACGAGAGAGATGCACTCTACAGCCATCTTCCTCAACAATGAAAAAAAAGACTTAAGCCGATCGTCTGCATCCAAAGTGTTTGTAAAAGGAAACAAAAGAACATGCCATCGCCGACACAAAATTTGTGTTGTTTTATCGTACACACTTTTGGGACATTTAATGAAGTTGTATTCTTTCTTCCCTTGCCACCCTTCACAATTAGCGACCTTTAGGTGAAGGCACATGTACGACTACAATTGCAACTCTGATCACGCGAGTTGGATTTGAAGGTTGAGTTTGTGACAAGTTCGCATGTTCGAAACGAAAAATTTGTATAATGCTCGCTAGTCTACGATCTGCCATGCTCGACGACATCAAGAAGAGGGTTTTAAAAGATTGAAGTCTAAGGTTTTGAAAATTTTAACGATTATTCCACTTCATCCAATTTCTACAAACTTGTGGATCATTCATTCTAGAAAAGAGAACTGTGCTGGAGCTAAGAGAGAAAGTTTATTTGGCCGCTGTGTCATCATTTTTTCCTTAAAACCTACTTGGAGTTTGCAGGTGACCAGGAGCGTACGATTTCGATCTATCTTGTCCATCGGAGTTTGCACAGACCAGTTTTTAGTTGAGAATGGTCGTTCGTGACATAGATAGACTTCATGTCGCATGGAAGTTGCAGAGAATGGGACAAAATGTACCAAACTACAAGATGAACTGGTAAAGCTGATTGAATGAGTTTAGGTGCGCGTGCGCGCTAGGCTTCTTTTTTCTTACCTTCAAACAGGCCCCAGTTGTGAGGCCCTCCCAGGTGTTTTGGGGAACAAGAGAACATAGCTAATTTGAACTGGGAAACGGGGGAACAATGTCAAAATATTTTAGGAAAGAAGGGAACAAAAACAAGTTAAAACAATTTTAGGGATCAAAAAGCGGGCAACAAGGGAACACAAGCAAATATTTCAAGGGAACAAGAGCTCTTCCCCCCCCCCCCCCTCCCTCCCCCTGGGAGGTCTCCAGTTGTTGAAAGGCCGGATAACTTTATTCAGTCTACAAGTCAGTATTCAGAGTAGAGTACAAAATATACTTCACGTTTAATGTGGGCCAAGATTTTTTTACACACCTCTGAACTAGATGTGCTTTGAGTGTGCATATTCACAGTTACGAGGGCAAATACTAAAATCTTGGCGGAGATTGAAACTGACGGATAGTGACTTAACTACCGGATAAAGTTATCCGCCCCTTTGAACAACTGGGGCCAGGCAAGGAAAGAACTGCAAACTAGTAAGTTTTCTTCGATTTTAACTTAACGAAAATTTCATCCTGATGTTTGCCGTTTACCTTAACTCCACTAAAACAAGAAGAACTTTTTTCATTGAAAGAGTTTGTGTCCGAAACAAATGAATTTCAAAAACGCTTGTTTTGGGTTTCAAATTTCCCGGGCGCCGCCATCATGAATAGGGAAGTTTTTGAGACGCGGACGGCAACCGGAAGAGAAACTTTTGCATGCCAGGACAGTGGTATCTCCCAGATTTTTATGCTAATCATCGCTAATGGAGAAAAGATACTTAGCAATGTAAATGTGGTTGTGTGAAAACCGGTTAAAAGGGAAAACAGCTCACTTTCGGTTGCCGTCCGCCTCTCAAAAACGCGCGTGCTTAATAATTGTGACGTATCGTGGTTGCCCTATTGGTTGCGGTCGCATTAGGGAGTTACCACTAGTGTTAAATCAAG
>NC_090871.1:21964940-21969940 GCF_036669935.1 Montipora foliosa
TTCAACTTTGAAAAGAACAACCCCATGGTCTGAGATGTAACTATCTACACGAGGAGAGTCTCGAACTACACACATTTACAAGTGCACCCGAAAAGTTGAACCAGGGAATACCAAGAACAAATTCTACGAGTGGTCAGAGCGGGTCTTGAACCTGAGATCTCCGGATATCAAGGCAAGCGCTCTAACCAATGGGCCGCACAGCCTCACTATCCACAGCTCGATGACAGAGTACTCGGATTCCACTTGGAGAGTATCGACAATGAATTTTCTTAAAAGCTTCTAAAGAGAATATGAATACCATTATGACTGCAAAGTGCGTAGGGTGCATGGTACAGATTCAAGCAGACATACGTAACGCGTTCACTTAACAAGCGAACAGAATGAAGGTTCATGATGAGGTCAGTATGTGGATAATGCCGAGAGTTAAAGTCCTCAATAATCTAACAGTAACTTAAAGTCAGACAGGCACATCTCGTAAGGGAAGCAAGATACAATTCCTCCTCAAATCTTCACTCAAGCTAACTAGCTGGTCTGCGCGGCTGAAGATAACGGCTCCAGTAACTTTCAAGGGACCACGTCCTAAATAGCATTTAAACCGGGCTCAAAACACACTAAACGTTACCCAAGAGAACCCACTATTTTAACCAAAGCGCGGAGAGGTGACTGAGAAAACTGTCGAGTGACTGTCTTCATGACAAATCAAGTGCTAACTTGGTACTGTGGGTTATTTCCTTTTTTACTTACTATGTTTTGGGGATTGGCTATCTGTTCCGAAAACATACTCTCCAAAGTAACATTTCCATTTTTCGTCGGGATGCCTCCGAGCGCAGTCTTCAGGAACAATTCCTCTCCAATAACTAAAAGAAAATTTAAAACATCTTTGTTGCATGGCGATCACACACATATATATCGTTGCTTTTGCGAGCCGCTATTGAGCTGTTTATTCTTTTTTCTATGATCTTTTTGTCGTTACTATGCATTTTAGTTGCCGGCGAATAAAGAGTGTGATATCTAAACAGGGGCACCCAACGACCAATTTGTTGTAAAATGTATTATTATACCCCCCCAGTTAATGAAAATAAATGTTATTAAGGCATTTTCAGGTGTTTTTCAATGTTGCTGGGAAAACATTATCTGTTCCTTTTCCCCAGCAAGACACACAAGAAATTTCCCAGCCAGCTAGATAAAATTGGTTGGTTTCCCAGCCAGCTGATCAAATTTATTTCCATCCAGGAATTCCGCTCGCTTTCAAATCCCTCGATCCAAAACGACCGAACAAAAGCGACAAAACCGGGACAAAACAGGTCTTTTCCCGCAAGCGCAGTCACTCTGACCAGCCGTCGTATGTTTGTGAATATTCTCTGGGAGAGGGAAGGCGTTCTTTCCTTTTTTTTCTTTTTTTAGTCGTCCTCAGTCTTCAGAGTTTCTACAGCCAGCTCGGGTTGAAATGCTAGAAAAAGTTAGTAATTCCCAGGCAAAACCTCTATCAATAACAAAATTTCCCAACCAGCTCATCGAAACACCTGTATTTTTGCCAGCCAGCAAGATTCCTCTGGGGAACAGATAATGTGAGGAACAGATTCGTTGGGTGCCCCTGTCTAAATAAACGAAATCCTGGCACAAACGACAAATGTTGATGTGAAATCTTACAAGATTTTGTCAACTCAATCAATGTAGATGTAAATGAATGTTCTTTTTCTTTGAAAATTCTCCCAAGTGTGTGGATAACGGGGCATTTGGGAATTACAGTTTTACTGGTTGCTTTGACTGATTAAGAAAGAGGGTGGCGGGTTTTTCGGTTTGACACGAACAATCGCGCTTTTTTAATTTGGGCGTATTAGTTGGGTTTTTCGTAAAGTAAAGTAAACTAAAGTAAAGTAAACCTTTTTTTCACGTGGTCAAGTACACTCAGCTCCAGATATTAAATATATCACTAATTTGCAGGTACTGCCACAAAATAATAATAAGATTATAAAATGTTAAAAATTAAGAGAACTAAAATGGAAACATATGCAAATTTGCATGGTACAATTAAAAAAAAATCATAATGATGAAATCATAATGCTTTTCACACCCTTTTTCTACTCTTCGGTTTCCACTTTTTGCGGTTCTAAACAAAGATCCACACAAAAGAAGCAATTTCCCAAGTGGGTTGAAGTTAGTAGATTAATTCCAATTTTGGTCGCTTTTAATTCGATTATGACCGATGTTTAGAGAGGTTTAAGAGCATTTTTAGGCATTTTTCATAGCTATGCAGTCATTACGTTCCTTCATAGATTCTGTCCTCACGGCGGCAAACACAATCTTTATTTTCGATGTGACGAAGAGAATTTCTCTCAGGATACAATGAGTGCTTACCATTTAGCCAAATAATCCGGACGTAATGATCATTAAGGTAAGCGATTTTCCGAAATTAATGACCAACCGGATGAGAATGGCGCTTACCATTTTACTACACAGCATTCCATTCCGCATATTTACGCGATCTTGTGAGAAAGGGCCTGGAAACGGAACGATTCTCGCAAATGGTAAGGGCATTTCGCGAATTCCGTTCCGAGCGGAAAAAGAGGACTATCTCTGGAGGTTGTCCACAACTTCCGAAATAATTTTCTGGAAAATTGCCTTTCCATTTGACCTCAAACCTAAATTTCCGGATTTTTTGCTTAAATGGTAAGCACCCAATACAGTCTCGATTACCAGCTGCTGTTTCGGGAAATGAGCTAGCGTTCACTCCCGAAATCACGGATGGACGCGTGAGGAGAGCCATTGTTAATCTCCGCCAATCAGAAACTCGCCTGCACAAATCTGTTAGGCATAAATTATATTTTTTGGCTGCGAAGTTTTTTGACCCGGCCTGTT
This sequence comes from Montipora foliosa, assembly GCF_036669935.1. NCBI lineage: Eukaryota > Metazoa > Cnidaria > Anthozoa > Scleractinia > Acroporidae > Montipora > Montipora foliosa. The sequence continues at coordinate 21,967,800 of NC_090871.1, forward strand.
CGAACTTTACAGTTATTTTAAGGAAGGAAACAACGATGATTTCGACAACGAAAAGTGTTCGAGAAGCTGTAAAATGAGGATTGGGTCGTTTTCTACCGCCTGGGTTCGGAAACCAATTTTCCAGTTGGCACTAACGTCAAACTACGGCTTTCAAATCCATTGCATTGCAATTTCTCCTCAGATTTCGCTAATGTAAGAGCAAGAAAAATTCCTCAAGATCAACTGAAATTACTGCTGAGTTTATTGGTGGAAAAACGAGGGGGCCGATGAGGTCGACTGAGAGCTGAAGAGGCCGAAGATTTTGTTGATGATTCGCTGGTTGAATTCAAACTCACATTGTTCATTTGACCACAAATGTAAGCTCGTATCATCTGGAAACTTCGCACAGACGTTTTTAGCATTGTTATGTAATTGCTGTTGTGTTGAAATCAATGTTTTGGGATGTCTAATGCTATTTCCCTGCAACTATTAACTTCGCATAAATTACATTTGAATTTACGTCACAGACACAATCTATCGCTCACGCGTCCAGCCGTCTCTTCTCGGGGAGGATATCCGAACTCGAGTGAGCGGCGGAATTCGAGCCTAGATACAATAGGCCCTTGGCATGACCGTGTCACGTGACCTTGTCAATCATAAAAAGTGGTCTTGGTACAAAATAAATTCCAGAAATGGAAAAAGCGAGATGAAAGTTTGAAAAATGTAAAAGAATTATGCACTGGAATCCAGCAGCTGTTTTCCATATAAATCTCGAAATTTCATTCCAAAAATCCCTCTGGTCTGGGGTACAAACCCAGTAGGAGTGATAGAGGCTCAAACTTATGGGCTTCTGCGTCTATTTTGTACCACGACCAATCTTGATGATCGAAAAGGTCACGTGACACGGACATGCAAAAGGCCTATTCACTTAAGCTTGGTCGACACAAATAAACCGTCTACTTACGCCATGCCTTGTTGGATGGCATGTGATGCGCGGGAGCAGTTTTTGGCGCCGCGCGTGAGGCATCGTCGGATCAGCGGATGATTGTCACCGATCAGGTACCAACCAGAATCGGCCAAACCTCGGACTTGGACTCTGGATCCACTCGCTTTGAGCCTTTTTGCGATTCTGTCCAAGTTAAGTATCACGCCTACGCCACCAGCGCTAAAACAGCAAAAACAAGGAGGAATCCCTGATCACTAAGGTTAAGCATTGAAAATACTACTCTTCATATTTCGAAGCTACGCTTGCTTAAGCCCGGTTTTCTCCAGCGACGCAAGCACAAGAGCAAGCCACGGCATAAACAAAAGCTCAAGAGCGCTTATTTCACCGTGAAAACGGGCCTCACGCAGGCATAAGCATATGCGCCAGGATCAAAATGTTTCTATTTGCTTGTGCTTGTGTCATGCTCGCGTTCGCTTGCGTTGTATGAAAACGGGACGTAAAGCAAGCACAACACAAACTGTTATGTTCGTCCAATGAAAAAGACCCCTCCCAGACTTCACCCTCAGCGCCGCGTTGTAAGAGAGAAGATGGAACTTGTGAATCGTCGTCGCTGCGTCGTGTGCTTGTGCTTTGCGTTATGGTTCGTTTTCACTCGATACGAATCTTTTGTGTTTGCGTTTATTCTTGCGTCGCGACTGAAAAGCGGGCTTAATGACTCGTCTGACAAAATTTTAAGTTTCAATCGAAGAAAAAACTGAGATCTCATTATTTACTGAAGAAATACTCAAACGGTGAGATCTCGAAGAAAGCGGCGTCTTTCATTTCATACAGTTTCTGTCTATGCAAAATCTGTGTAAAGCAGAGCGTTTCGGCCTTTTGGACTTCTAAGAATGGTGCTTTCTTGTTTTGAAGTCCGACTTTGGTGATACTAATATCACAAAAGTATGTTTATAGTTCTAACGTATCAAAAAAGTCCACTTGCACGTTTACATTGTACATATACAATTTAATAACTCCATATTTTGTTTACTCAAAGCCCTGAGAGTACTTGAGAACTTATTAAATAACGTAACTGAATACACGTCTATACTACAAAAGGCGTCACAAGGCAATGTTTTGTACCTGCTGCCTGCTAAGAGAAGATGCTTTGAGTGGTAAAGCCCTTCTAGTAGCAAAGCGTCAATCACTTTATCCAATATCCTGGTTCCCAGAAACG
>NC_090871.1:21974940-21989940 GCF_036669935.1 Montipora foliosa
TCCATAAACCCACAATTTACTGTCCGTGAAAATCGCGAACCCGCAACATTGACCACATGAGTTCCAAAGTCAAAACGTATTCAGAACTGACTTGATCATTTTGTTTTGTTACAAAGGCACTTCGCGGGAATTTGACAACTTAAAGCTATTTAATTATAGCAAGGTTTTAGCAGTTTAAATGAAACAATCTGTAAAGTGACCGATCTCCGCAGTCTCTAATGGATAGAATGTATCCAGAAATTGTATGGCCTAAAAAGGCAACATTCCCTGTTTGTTTTCTAGACATTTTTACAAAACTTTATCTCCATTTTAAATAGAATAAAAATAACAAAAAGCGCTACGCGCTATGGCATATTAAAACGACTTGAAAGGACACAGAGACTATTTCTCACGCGCATCAACGCGTGCCATGCACTGAAGTAGGATCTAAATGACGGGTACGGACCTCTATCGAAAGTACACATGGCTTATCCCTGTCCATTGCCGCTAGCTTTTTGTATTTCATGGCCCTTCTTTATATTCTGTAACTTAACTAGTCCCTGAGCGAAAATTCTGTGCGTTTGGAAGTGCCACTAGATGGCACTGTTATTCAAAAAGCCTTTGTTCACAAACACCAACTTTGCCGGACCGTTTGGTGAACATACAGTTTAGGAACTGTTTGAGCAGGCCATCTTTAAGCAACGTTTTTCGCCCATGAGGTAAAGTAAAAATAAAATGATACACGACTCATTATTGAGCATCATTCGAACGGAAGTTTTTTTTTTTTGGCAATTCCCGTGTGAAGCTGTGTAAAACGCTTCCGAAAATCACGACGACAAATTGTCATACCAGAAGCAGACCTGATTGTGTTTTTGTATGATTATGAGCAAGGCCGTAGCTAGAAACTTTTGACTGGGGGGTGGGGGGGGGGGGAGCAATAAAGCGAGGTCTGAAGAAATGCTTTTTCAGAAAAATTTGAAATGAATGCAGAGGTATTAAAGGCTAATCAAAAAAGGAACGTTAATCCTACCAGGTAAGTCTAGGATTTCTCCAGTTGGATTTTCTACTTAAAGTTTGAGTACTTCAAAGTTGATTGTGGCTTAGAATCGACGATATAAATACTTACTCGGGGAACTCAGTTAAAACGAAGCCCGGTTCGTTCACCTCCGTCAGCTTTGTTTCATTTGGTAAATCACCTCAGGTTCCGGTATGTAATCCGTCCCACTATGAATAAGGAGCATCTATACCCGAGAAAGGGCTGGGGAGACTACCTTGTATACCAATCCCTACTCGTTCCAGGGTATTTATACCAAATACGTGAGTAACTATAGAAGTGGAAATGATGCATTGTAATCGAATATTGCTGCCTCCTTCTCCCCTGTATCATAACGACAAGCGATCGGTTGTGAAAAGTTTCAAACTAACAAGGTAATTTCAGCAAATGTCAGGTTTTCTGCTCAATACTTCAGAAAAAGAATTTTTTTTCCAAAATATTTTGGGGGGACAACTGCCCCCCTTGCCCCTCCGCTAGGCGTTACGGCGTTGATAATGATGTGCAAGACAAAGTGTGAAATTGAAACAAGTCAGAAAACGATGAGCAACACCAACGAAATTTTGCGTTTGCCAGTGTGGAGGCACATTGGTTTGCATTAGTTTATCTGAAACACACTGAATAACACACTCTCGAATCATTCGATTTCTTGCCAAATCTCCCTCGCTATCTTTTCTCACGTGTTAAAAAAGAGATGTATATATACAGTGATGGATCGGAGTGGATCAGCTTTTTGATGGACTGGCATTCATTTTGCATACACGGAAAAATCGCAAGTTCCAAGTCCCGCGTTTTAAAACCAATCGTTTCAGAGACAGTTTTGTTCTAAGCCATTGCCGATAACATGCCCTTTTACAACTCATATGTTTTAAATGATCTGATTTTGAATAATTTTAGCTATATCTTAATTGTAATTTTGTGTTTACATCATAATAGCTTTAGTATTGTTAAATTCTTATCAAATAACTTCTTAATTTATCATTATATAATTTATAGTTACAATTAATTAACGTTTTACATTTGTAAAAATTATCGTAATTCAGCCTAATCTATCTATCTATCTCTATCTACTTCGGAAAGCGGGGCTATTACACGATCAGTTTTATTGGACTGACAGAAGCTCCAGACATGTAACAAGATCGTCTTCTTGCGACTTGACCAAAGACTGTTGTGATACTCTATTAAACTGTCGGCACTTGCACCTAATGGAGTAACTTCAAAATAATCGCTCGAAAAATAGAGCTGCTAAAATCCGTTATATTTCGCACACAAAGACTAATATCCGTGGAAATGCTTTTTCTCACAAAGTAAGTAGATTACTCTAGACATCTCCTTGGTGCAATTCTTACCGCTATGCAAACACAACTGGCCTTTGTTTTTCATATTTTACGAGCAATAGGACTCCAACTGTGATCCGATTAATACTCCATTTACACCCTGACCTGTTGGTAATCATTTTGGTGATATGAGACAAAGTAAACATTTCCGGTAAACTTTTCAACATGTGCGGTCTGACGAAGTAAATTTTAATGAAAACGATTTTTTTCAAAAAAAGAAAATTTGCAGAGCTACCGAAAGGCTATTTCGCATAGTAAGAATTCCGCGACATTAAATGAACATTACAATTAAAAGCGTTGTTAAAAACCAAATTATACAGCCTTATAAATCAATAGGGAAAAAAGCCATAATTCAATGCGCAGGTTGGCTTTTTTATCGTTGTCTTTGCTTTGTGGGTGGATACGTGTATAGTAGTTGTGGAAATAATAATTCCGCGGAGGAAGGAGGGCACCATACCGTTCGCTCTTTTCATTCCAATTTTAAAAAATGCGCTTGGTAAAATACGCTTTATACAATTCAGAAACTTCATCGTTAATTAACTTTACCCATAAAATAAGGAGTAAAACTCTTTATTACCTTCTAAGTATACGATCCACCTCCTACTTCCGTGTGATTTTCTCAAATAATACCTGCAAGAAATACGTTTCAAAGGAAACAAATAAAAAGGAACCCTGGTATATAAAGGAAAGCATATTTTTTGCTGAAGTTGAAGGTTCCTACTATTATTCTATTAACATATTTATCACATTTTCCTAAGTTTTTTAGCCTCTAATATTAAGTTAAAATTTTCGTTTCCGTAAAATACTGTTTAGGCTTTTTTGAAGGGCAAAATTTCAAAACTCGTTTGGTATTCAATCGTGGCTTTAGTGTTATCGGCTTTCGATCAACTAGGCCATGAACTACCCTGCGTGAGTATCAGTTTTGCATGCAAGTTCTTAATCGATGTCAGCCTCAACAAATGATTTTATTGCACAAAAAAGAGTCACACTTGAGAGTCATGTAGTAAACGCGACAAGACTGAAAACCGTGTCATGGGTGGGATTTCTTCTTGTTGCCTGGTCTTGGCTGTGGATGGGCCGATCGATGTCAGTTTTAAGAATGCTGCATCAATATGACTCAATTTGACACTTAAAACAGGACTGACCGTTGATGAAATGCATTTTGATAGATTTCCTGAACTATTTGTTGATGCTGAAAAAGCTGATGCCTTGCCAAGGACGCCAAGCTCTTTGCGCATCAAATAATCAGTATATTTCTTTCAGAAAACTGGAAAAAGTCTTTGTAACAACATACCGCTGTTTATTCGATTTCTAACTCAATCGTTTCAGAACGCAAAGAATTTCTGAGAACTTTATTTATTTAGTTATTTTTTTATTCATTCATTTATATCCTGATGCTGGCAAAATCGATGAAACAAACCCCATAACATCGGCATCTGAGCGAGTTCTTCTTTGCGAAGAAATTTAGAGTACCTGACCTCGTTTCAATGAACTGAGAAGTCTCTGCAAATTTGAGCTTCCGCATTTTTTTGTTGTCGAAACAGTGAGACGCTGGGCAATGGCTCCAAAAGTCTGAATATTTTCAATTCCGGCTTTGGGTATGGGGTAAATGAGTTATCAATTCCACACAGCATTCAACGACCTCTCTCGAATGCACCTCTTTCCATTTAACCCTTTCACCGCTAAAAATGCAAATTTACACATAGATTTTACTCTGTCTAACGCCAGACGATTTTACTCGTCAATGGAGGAGCCTTCGGCAGTGAAAGGGTTAACAGCATCGAGATTCGCTCAAAAACTACGTCCCCAGTTAACCCTTTCACCGCCAAAAATGCAAATTCACACTTGTAGATTTTACTCTGTCTAACGCCAGACGATTTTACTCGTCAATGGGGGAGCCTTCGGCAGTGAAAGGGTTAACAGCATCGAGATTCGCTCAAAAACTACGTCCCCAGTTAACCCTTTCACCGCCAAAAATGCAAATTCACACTTGTAGATTTTACTCTGTCTAACGCCAGACGATTTTACTCGTCAATGGGGGAGCCTTCGGCAGTGAAAGGGTTAACAGCATCGAGATTCGCTCAAAAACTATGTCCCCAGTTAACCCTTTCACCGCCAAAAATGCAAATTGACACTTATGGATTTTACTCTGTCTAACGCCAGACGATTTTACTCGTCAATGGGGAAGCCCTCGGCAGTGAAAGCGTTAAAACGGTTATTCTGAAGGGAATGCGAAGCTCCTGGAAATCTGAAAAAGGTAACTATTTGCGTGTTTAAATCCATATTGTTCCATTGACAGCCAGCTTAGTAAAATTGGATTAAGGTTTTGGTCTATTACTAAAGAACACTGATTGTATCGGCAAGGAAAGGTATTAAGAAGTACCTGTCAGATATGCCCCTTTTTGGGGGGTGGGGGGCTGCTTCAATCAACAGACATGTCCACCATTTGAATTTTCAATATTTTGGTACCGATAAATGATACTCGTTATCAAAATAGAATCGAGGAACTTTCGAGAAGCACCAAGTTCCATTGCAATTTAGCTGGAATCAGGACAGAAATCATTGTTACATTGGCATAGGGGCTTTGAAGCGATACTGCATTTTGTCAAGGATAATTGCCCCTTCGTCCGTCGATCCAAGGCATCAGGAAGGACAAGGCGGCAGTGGTACGTGAGCATTTGTGGGCACATCGGCCATGCAAGCAGAATATTGTCCTCCAGTGGATAATAGAATCGACATTCCATTGAAGCCTAATGTTCCTGTATTTAATCATCGCTTTCACCCTCGAACATTTCCGAGACTTTAAACTAAGATAAATTAAAATAATAAAGTGACGAGGCATTAAGAATCGCTGAAAAACGCCAGGCAACAATTTAAGAGCATCGGCCGGCTTAAGAGCTTCAAAGTGGTCTGAATAAAAAGGATAAATCCGTATTGTAGGAAGATTATCTCCCCACAAAGATGATTAAATGAGCCAAATCGCTTCAGAGTGAGCTGCCGTGTAAGCTCAGTGCGATCCCAGTTTTGATGAAAAGGTCTGATATTATGATACTGTAAAAACAGCAATGCGAACTACCGCCGGCGAGCGGTGGGAATTTTTTCAACTGATTTTCTACTCCCTCAGCGGCCGAAACAAAGCCACCCTAGTCTTTAAATCCTCATTAGAGAAAATGGGTACCAAACATAGCTACTTCCCCCTTCATCTAAGAAGCGACGATTTCAAAACCTCTTCAACTAAGAGCTTCTGCTTTTGTAAGTTATAATTTCCCAAAAGTAAGACCCTCTGAGCCTAATGTTAAGCCTCAGTGCAGTCATCGTGAGGGGACGCTAGACATGGTTCAGAATTTTTTGATCAATAAGCGTAGCAGTTCTTACATAACAATTGGTGAACGGTGTTTCACGTCATGATGAATGATGAAATAGGCCGTTTAACAAGTTGAGCAAAGCTGAACGAAAGAAGACTGACAACCTCTATTCTGTTCAACCGAAGCCGTTGTCATCCGTTGAACGGCGTAAAGCAATCCGGCGTTTTCCAGTCACAATAAGCAGATGACACACATCTCAAGGATTGATGATCAACAAGTGTCGAGCCGCGTTTCATCAGCTTTAAAAAAAAGTCCTGTTTTCGCCGTTCCAAAGGTGTATATTTATAGAGCATTTGAATTGACAGAGCAAAACGACAGATATCTGATCTTTAAATCGTAAATGGAGCAGAGTAGGCCAGTTGAAGGAAGTTAGAAAATGACACAAGACCATAAAGAGTATTTGAGACTGATAACAAAAGTACTATGACAAAAATGCATTTCTTCAATAGATACTTTGCTCACGTCTATCGGCTGTTATTTGCGGCTTGCTTGCTGAAAAGAATATTTCGTCTCCGACCGAGTTCTCGGGAGGGTTGGCGGTTTGTAAACACCACCATAAAATTGGCCCGCAACACTCTACATCTTGCCAATTAAATGACTCAAAAGACTTTTACCTGTCCACGATCTAGTGACATACACGTATGTCGTTACGGAAGAAATGCTTATCGTTTTCAGGTTTTAATCTTAACGAGGTGAGACATAGTAAAACGCCATAAAAAGCCGGGTTCTTAAGTAGCACGGTTGAGCTTTCATTCAAATGGTCGCATTAGTGTCACTGATAAAATCGACAGACGACCTATTTTGCGTTGGGAACAAGTATAACTCGAGAGAAAAGGAAATTTGAAAATAGGCGTGTGTCGACTTACTCACCCTGCTGGACTGCCATCATTACATGTGGCGTCTTTGTCATTTTTAAAGCTGTGTAATTCCATCTCAGATACGGCCTTCGTAGAACACGCCTTGGCGAGGTGAGCGAGTTGAGCCGCCAGCTCTGTTAAGGTGTCATCCAAGGTACAGTTGACGCTTGTTAATGACATAAACACTCCACAAAGGACCACCGCAAAAACACGGAACTAGAGATAAGGGTACAGCACTTCAATGAGAATGTGAAACTTATTTGTTTTACAAATATACCTTAAAATAGTTTAGGTTCCATGAACCGTAAAAGTGGCAAGCAGCTAACGTGTTTAAGTAAAAATATCAAGGTTAATGCTGACAGAGATTTCCACCACTACCACGGCTCAGCTTTTTCTTTTCTCATTAAAGACGTCTAATTAAGACCGATACAAAAAAAAAGAGGAATTTTCCCCCTCTCATGCTACCCGGTATACTAACTTCATCTAAGAAGAAAAATCGCACCTGTATTAATGTAGAGTAGCTCTTGGGGTAAACTCTCGCATTTTTTGGGTTACACGGGATAGATTCATCATAATTGAATAAGTACTGCCGATTGTAAGGAATAGTTATTGGCGGTTTCTTCGTAAATGAGATTAAACTTTAGAAAGGCAAACGCTCTTACCTTGTTGGCCAAACACAAATTAATGACTGAGAAAAATGATTCACAAAGCTCATTTCGTACATCACTCACCATTTTACCAGTTTTAAACAAATTAAGCGTTCTTATAGGATCTTGTTGGTCTGATAAACAATGGTATTTGAAGTCCTGTAAACAAGTAGAGCATGAAAGGACTTCCACGTCGCTCCAATTCTCTTTAGCTTCGAAGACTCTAGCCCTTGAAACGACAGACGTTTAACTATTAATCAACAGTACATCACAAGTACAAGACACAAGCATTCAACTGAAAAACCGACTATCAAGCGCTCTTTTGTAGCAGGACCTTGTCTTAAAGGTCATCTCTGATTGGTCGCGGCGACTACAGAAGTATGGGCTAATTGGCAATTATCTAACTCAATGACGTTGAAAGCCACATGGATTAATTATACCTCTTCAATCACAAAGACAGGCACGCTATTGGTGCATTCTCTAATACTCTAAGCAATGATACCAATAATCTTAGCAAAATATTTACATAGCTAAGTTGCTTGTCGCAATAACAAACTGGTCGCGACTGGCGAATGCTAATTGCATAACTGAAAAGATGTGGGGGTACACGAAATTCCCCTAATGGAATAATTCGAATTGAGATCATTAACCTCTTGAGCAAACAACTCATCATCATCCTTTCCCGCTCAAACCAATTAAAAGTAATAAGTGTTCTCGCGTCTCGCTTTCCAATCCCACTTGGGACATGGGTCGGTCCATCAAAGAATTATTGTCATTGTAACTTAAGGGATCAAAGAAAACTCGCCATAACCGCAGGAGTTGGGAAGACGTCCTCCACATTAACAGTTTCTGGAAAAGTTTGAAAAAATATCGAGTTTTTATGGTATATTCGATGAAGCGTCTCATTTCGCTAAGTACTTACTACTCAAAGATTATTTCATCCCGTCGATCTCTCAGGAAAATGTGAAAATCTTCTTATGGTGTGCCGTCACGATATTTGCCGCTAAATTAATCACAAAACGTATTTAACTCGAGGGGCAAAATCCTCTCTTTTTCTTATGAGAGACACCTCATAATTAAACGAATCCTTAAAAAACCAAGCACGTTACGAGAGCAAAACGGAAATTCATTGAGACAAACTTTTCATTTCACGCCACAAGAAAACACTTAAGGACACTCGTGACCAACAGTTTCCAGTCCGAGATCGTTTGGCACGTTATCCAAAGGATTTGCGCATTACCACGCTTTTAAAAAACTCCTTGCATAAACTAATGGTTTAGGCAAATATGAAAACCAAAGAGCTTATAATGACATATGATTTATTAGGCGTGTCCTGCTGAGTTACGATTTGTTGAAAAGAGCTTTCATATTCAGGGAGTTGTTTCTTTCGAGAACTTTAGGAAGAGGGAGCATTCCCTTCAACTGAGAGAGAAAAAAAGACGTTTTTAAAACTTGTTTATTTCCTTTAAAATGTCTGCTATTTTGTGCTCCAAAAACGTATCGGGGATGCGCACGACCTTCCAATTTCACGCCCAAGTTTGTGTGCCGATTTGGCAGGCAACGAAATCAAATATTCCAAGATTTATGCCACCTGTGGCGCATACTTTTTAGGAAAACAAACTAACGTATTTCTAAAATAGACAAAATAGGGCAATGAAAAAGGGAAAAAAAGGCAACAAGCAGTGACTAATGATTTTCGAAAAGCAAGGTTTTTGTTTCGCACTATTGCGAGCAATGAGTATGGGCATGGAATTCAGAGAGAAGACTGGTATTTGAGGTCATTTCTGCTCAGTGACAAATGAATCAACAAGTATCGCAACGTCCATATCGATGTTTTGAGATTTTGGAAGGAGCGAGGTTAAAAGACAGTAGAAATGAGAGAGATGTCTTCATAGAGGGAACCTTACAACTCACTCCGTCTTGATTAACTTTCCAATAACAGGAAACACGCATATTCCATACATTTCTTACCCTGATTCATAGAGAGGATATTGCAAAAGTAATTGGATATAAAAGCTCTAGAGACGGTTGAAGGGTTGATTGCGGAAAACGTAAAAATAGATGGAAGACTTGCAGTATTTTTGATAAGCATTTTCCGGATCATAGAGAAAATAAAAGTATAATTAGCCCAAAACATTTTCAATAGCATTTTACGGATTTTTTTTCTATAATTAGCTACGACAATCAAGGAAAACAAACACGCAAACAAGAAAGACAGAGCAGATTTACTTGACGGAATGTCTCTCAAAAAATGCGGTTAGCATTATTTCTTTCTCACAAATACCCTTGATGCGAGCCAGGAATTGTTGATACAATGCATTCCTTGGACCGATGCCGTGAGTTTGACGAACACCCCGTGTGGGCGGGAACTCTCTTTGATAAGAGAAACAAACACGAACCGCCCCAAGAAAGTTATTTCATGAATAGTTTTCGAATAGAAATCGTTAAAGTCCTATCAATTTGATAGGAATGAATGAAAAGAAGTTGGATTGCTTTCAGAGCCGTAAGAAATCCGTGGAAAAGTAGTCCATCGTACAAGTACTACTGCAGTCTATTTCGGGATTGTCCTTGAGGTGGATTAAAAGAAATATTAAAAGTTTAAAAAACATATTCCTTCCTTTTTGCTTTAATCCATTTTAGACACCTTGCGTAAGAAATGAAGCCAGGAAAATCAATTCTTTCAGGGACATTTTGAAATGGCATCATCTTATCTACAAAGGAAACATTTGATCATTATTGCAAGCCTAAAAAACACGCTTTTAGCGAGGGTTCTAGGAGAACACAATGCAAAGTTGCTTCAATGCAAAGCTCCTTCAATTCAAGTCATTTCGTTGGCCTTGCCAATCTTGCATGGAAATTAGAGTGTGCTGTTAACAGTTACGTAATTAGGGCTTCTGTAATGGAAAAACCATAAAAGATGTCCAAGGGCGTTTCTAGTCACCATCTCGGAACTCCCTAACACCGGGAGATCTGGAGTGCGTGCACGAACTTTCAGATTCTTCAGCTTCAGTGTCTTGGCCCTGGTTGTTCGAAGGCTGGGTAACTTTATCCAGTGGAGAAGACACTATCCAGAGCGTAAAATAGACTGACTCTGCGTTAAAAGTTGACCAAGGTACGTTTTCGCTGGCGTCTTCACTAAGATGCGTTTAGAGTGTACATATTCACGGTTACGTGAGGAAATATTGAAATCTTTGTACACTGAATGGAAACTGTTGGATATGGAGACTTATCCACCGGATAAGGTTATCCGGCCTTTGAACAACTCGGGCCAGGGTCAGTTATCATCTCGATTATTGCACAACATTTCCTGTCAAAACTGTATTGTGGCCTCTGCATAAATCGCTCATATGTTCTTTGTAAGTACTTCAAAGAGCAAAAGTGAATTCCAAATAAAGAAAATACTGATGAGATGAGAACACGGTTAATCAGTGTTTTTGAATCCAAATCTTTACATACACGAGCCTAAAAATGAAACGACTATAGATTTCAACAGCAAATAGAAACTGTTGGATAGTCACTTATCTACCGGATAAGGTTATCCAGCCTTCAAACAACTGAGGCCAGTGTATTATCAACATCCAGTTAGTAAATCTCTATTGTGGCCTGTATGAATTGTTTCTGCATAAGTAATTCAAAGAGCAAAAATGAATCCAAATAAAAGAGAATACTGTAGATGAGAACAAACTATCTTCACGGCTAATTTTGCCGAAAAATGAAACGCCGGACTAAAGATTTCGACTGCAATCCTGTGTGCATAAAATATTTTATTGACTTTCAAAAACCGTTCCGTAGAGGCAATTACTCTTTATAATATCTCGTTAGTACGTTTGAGCAGATACTTTACTTCCGAATCTAGTTCTTTCTAGTTGTATATGCCACAACTGAGGAAGTAGCGTCGACTCAGCCGATAGTCCCCAAGTTGGAACTTTTCCCGGCCATCTTGAAAAACAATAGCCAAAAAAATCTCTAAATACAGTTGTTTATGCTCTCTCGAATAGCCATCAAAAGGATTTTTGGCCGAAAGCATTTGCGGTTGCCATCATCAAGCAAAGATGCCCTAAAAGGTTTCCAAACACTGGAGTTTTGATATGAACACAGCAGTTACTGGCATTCGATCATATACCTTCAACAACCGCAACACAACATACTTCGGGTTTGTAAAGAGGAATTCACATGTAAAAGACATACACGCACACGCCAAGTGTACTTGTCGCGCTACAGATAAGTCAGCCCATGTTTTTAATGCAGCATTGTATGTTGAGCTCCTAAAGAATAAAATGTAGCAACTAGAGACAACGAATCAAAAGCTCTATTTATACTGAAAATTAAAACTAAACTGTGGCTAAATGGTGCTAGTTAGAATGAGCCAGAGTTAAGGCAGTCAAAATCAGCTTATGAACTCATAAAATGTGTGCACTTAACAACCAAGTTTCCGAAAGTTATATCTGATGATATGCAAAATTCCAGACCTTGAGGATTCAAGTGTCGAATGGAATTATGACGATGCAAAGAAGCATTAATATTGATTTCCGCTAAAGTTATATCCTGAACCACGCAATGGAAACTAGGTGATTTCTGTTGGAAATGCTGCTACTTTTAATTTGTCAACAGGATATTGAAAGTTACTCAGGCAAATACAAACAAAAGCTTTCTTTTTATTAGGAGTACTGTTTAGATCAGGCTCACTCGTAAAGTCTGCGAAAGGCTTGCATCTTCTCCGAAAAAAACTGATTCAAACAAAATGCTACGCGTATATAACATCAACAGGCACATCAATTACTTACGAAGAACGTTGACTGCCTTATGTCTCGTTTAAAAGCGGATCGATGTGGAGCACTTGGTATTTCATCCTAGCGAGAGCGTAAAGTGTAAAAAAGGTAAATACGGAGTGAGAAGTGTTCCGCCAAAATATACTTGCGGCCACCTTTGGAACAAGGAGCTTTTGAGTACCTTTTGATTATATTTAATACTGCGGACATGGAACGAAGTAGCTACAGTCTCAGACATAAATAGTTGGGACATTTCATTCGAATTTCATGCCAACATCCTCAATTCCCTTCTCATGCGTTCCCTGCTCCTCTCGATGTTGTTTGTCGCAGTTCAGTCACCAAATCTTTCACACCAACATTGAGAGGGCAGGAAGAGGCAGACAGAAGTGTCCCAACAATTATGTCTGGGACTGTAGGTAAGGAGTTTGACCGAAACTGACTCACGAACAAATGTGTGCATATCTTCACGCATTTTTGAAGCCATATTAAATATTGGGTGCATAGTCGACTTTTGGGGTTATTTACTATCGCTGGGATATCCTTAGCCCTCAGTCAAGAAGATGACAACCGGGCACATTCTCTTGCATGTAACAAAACTGAAAAGAGAGAACAAGTCATATATATATCGCAATTGTAGAGATAATCCATGTTCTACTGACTAGTTCGAGACTGGCACTTGGACGAGCCTCGAATAAAAACCTATCATTCTTCCTGATAGAGCAATTTACACGAAAAAAGATGTACTTGTCTCTAAGAATAACCTTACTAGTGATCACCTCACCACAATTAAATACTAACTTTAGGCAGATCCTGCTGTAGTCACTCGGGACAAAGGAACAAACATGGCGGCCACCTCTTACGCAATCTCATTTTGCTAAAGACTTAATATAGACATGGTTCCGTGAACTGTTTTCTCGTCTTTTATGATTTACCAAGTGATTGCAGGTTCTCCGGCTTTATGTTGACATCCCGCAAATCTCGTCGAAGAGGCTGTTTGTTCAACCGTAGTTACAGATTGCTAGCTGAGCACTGAATCCGAATTAGTGCTTTGAAAGCCTTGCACGAATCCTACTGAGCGCGATTCCTCATCTCCTTGCGTTCAGACTAGGCTTGAAATCTTAGGATATGAGCAATGACATAATGCGTCAAGCGTCGAGACCTATCTTTGTACATATCATGAAAATATTTTCATCTGGTCACTTCAAGTCAAACAAGCGTCGCCCTTGCTAAATTTCCCGGAACAGACAAAAACCGATTGAATAGACCAATTTCGATATATTAAAATTCAGTCCTAAACAAAAGGCATCATCTCGAGGCTCTGGGTAATAAATATAAGGATTTGTATGAGTTTATTCCCCAGAGCCTCGAGATGATGTCTTTTGTTTAGGGCTGAATTTTAATATATCGAAATTGGTCTATTCTAATCACCCGTCCATCCAAAAATTGCCTAGTTGAGCTGTATAAGCAATTGAGGCCGGATAAAATGCTAGAGTATCAAGTCTTGAAAGGCGGGTCTATTTTTGGGCTCTAAAAAGTTCAGTTCTGCTCATCAAATTAACGGCAACCAAAGGACGACCCTGTATTTCAGTTTCGCGCCCTTGATGTTTTTTCTGATCTGCAGCTAAGGATAGAGAGGAAGAAATTAGAATGAAACTTACGAAGCAACTTTCTATCAAGTTGTGCCACGGAGCCATTTATAGCCTGCGTAGCAAGCGTTCCTTTTCGACAAAAGGAGCTTCGAAACGATTTTCCGCAAACTGGCCGCGCGGAAGTTGGGGCAAGAGACTGAGGGAACGCTTGCAAGAAGACCCCCTATTTCGCCCACGAACGGGGGCTTCTGATTGGTGCGGCACAGTCACAATGATTGACAGGTGACAAATACCAGAGCAAAATATTTCTCCTAACTTCTAGCGTGACAATGGCTATGGTGGAAGATGTCGAAGGTTTTGAATCGTGTGTCGAAGCTGAGCGAATCGGGTCTCGGGTTTTACATTGAAAAGGAAAAAAGAACTGTCAATGCGCCATCTCTTTAACTGTATAGATGTAATGGCCGTTTTGCCAACAGGATTCGGAAAAAGCTTAAATTTTCAGATGTTTGTCATGATGTGCGGAGTGCGAAATAAAAGAACTTAAAACGAAGAACCGGCTTCTCGAGTATCATCGTGATTTCTCCATTTCAAAGCATAATACGCGATCAAGTAAGTGGTTAAGGTAAATTCTATGGAAAGGACAGCCTGTGATTTAAATGAAAATCTGGACTGCTTGGACAATCTCGATCAAGGGAAATTCAATATTATTTACGTGTCAGCTGAAGCCGCTATGGCGTTTCCGTAATTCATTAAAAGCAAAAGATTCGATAACAAAACATTGGCAGCGCTTATTGTCGACGAAAAGTTTGGACTGAACTGAAGTGAGCTGTTCTTTCGCTTGCAAAGGATACTTTATTTACGCACGATGAATTTAATTTAATAAAATGCCTGCGAACTATCAGAATCCACATGTTTCAGGATCAAGGAAATTCGTCGAATTCTCTGCTTACCTTGCCTGATGTAAGCTTGAGTCCTATGTCATGGATTGAGACAAGATGAAGACAACCACGCAGCCAGTTAAATCTTCTCTTAATTATTGTGAGAAGAAAGCGGCTCCTGTGTAAAGTCATTCGTAAAGCACTTTTACTTGCTATTTCATGTACGATTTCGTAACGATTTTACCAAAAACGTACTGTGGATTATCGAACTAGCGAGGACGTTTGCCTGTAATTTCCAGGAGACTTAGTACGATCCATTTCGTCAACCACTCTGCACCAACAAAATAGCCAGCAAGTCGCACTGAAATCGTCGTTAGTTTTAAACTTAAACCTCTTGAATGGTTTCATGGTCAGCTTTGCTGCAGATTTGCATTTAACGGCCTTACTTACCACCCATCGAACTCTGTACGAGTTATGTTTCTAAATTTCGTATTTTACGAGCGCACGGATTGCTGACAAGTTCTGAAA
>NC_090871.1:21994940-21999940 GCF_036669935.1 Montipora foliosa
ATGATTATTTTCAAGCAATGTTTGTGGTTGGCGTTCTTGCCGTCGATGTTCTATCAGTCTGACCTATTCACCTGCGTCGGACATTCTAGATACCGCGACTTAATCCGCCAAGAGGGTGGGGAAATTCTAATTACGATGATGATGATTATTGTTGTTGATTCCAGATTTTAAATTGTGAAAGATTATTTTACAGGTACAACCTGAATTTTGGAAAGAACAGCGCGTTTCCTTACGGAAGGATACAGAATATCTCAACTGCTAATTTGAGCGAATTGCGCTAAGGAATCATGACAGGCCCAACAGAGCTTCCCACCCGTAACTTTATTAACACATCTAAGACCAAAGCCTGATTTTTGCATGTAAACAGTAGCATCAAATGGATTGGAAAGGTTAACTGGACCCCACATACAACGAAACCTAAAAGCTGATTAAGAAAATATGCGTGAAGCCCTTTCGTCTCATGGAATCTTAGGTTATTAATTAAGTGCTTTTAAAAAACACCAGCTAACTCCTATTGTAGCTATTTTTTTAATTTTGAAGTTAAAATATTGCGATTAAGGGTGCAATTGAAGGCAAAGAAGCCCAAAAAACACAGTCGTGATTTCCTAACAGATGACATTTCGTATACTCGTACTATATCTGAATCACTTTAAAATTTCAGTTGGATTACAGCTTTGAACAGTTCTCGCTTTTCAATAGACTGATAGATTTGATCTTGATCGACCTTCCGGCTGATTAAACCAATTAACAATCGATTCACTAAAGATATTAGAGTGACGCATGTGCCGTACTTAGATCTTGACGCAAGCGAAAGTTTGGAGACCACACGAGAACTGTTGCCATTCAAATGGAAAACATTAGAAATCGTTTTACCCAGTCAAGGTATTTTCTTTCCTTTTTTAACTAAGTAAGGCTTTTCTTACACATTACTTTTAAGGAAGTTCGTATCCTTTAAAACAATCAAAGTTCTCGTGGCAGAGTACAGAATCAACAAACCCAACCCACATACAACGCCAAGTTTGGGAATGGATTCCAAAGGCAAGTACTTTCTCCACTAAATCAATTCTGCTCCTCAACATTAAACTGAAATTAAATTGAATTACGAAATCCCACTAAAACAACTAATCTCATTTGATGTTTACTTTGGAAGTCGTACAGTCATTCAAATATAATCCATTATATTAAGTAAAAACTAAATTGCATAAAATGTTACTCTTAACTTTCGCAAGATGGACCTAGAATTGAGCCTTTCATTCAGTTTATTTATTCCGTTTGGAAGGATGAAGTGCTTCAGCAGTATACGTTCTAAGAATTTTCTTGGGTCTTAGCCAATTCAAAAAGCCAATGCAATAACTGTGTAAAATCCGGGCATAACCTTAGACCAAAGGTTTTTTGTGGAGTCAAGAGGATAATTGCAAACCAATTCATAAGGTTTCACATTTCTTCACTCACAATGTTGGACAGGCAAACTACCCTACCACCTACTACACACCAATTCTCCCCTAGTTCCTGTACTCTTGAAGGCGTCAAATCAGAGGTTTAAAAGCCGGAAATAACCGTGTGGTAAATCATTAAATAAAAGTCACATACGTAGGTAAATGCTAAGTTAAACTTTCGTGTGCTACGACATATGAATCATTTCACATTTTTCATTCATTCACAACAGCAAGGGCCCTTCTTGTTCATTTCAACGGCTCATAAATTATTGCTAAGGGAATAATAAATTTAAGCAGAAACACTGAGGCCTACAGTAACTCTACGACATAGATGCATCTTAATCTGCTGTAATGACATTAGATATTTTAATTAGCAGGGTGGTATCTGATAATTGTCTAATAAGAAAATACTTAAGTGGTTAACAAAGAAAAGAAAAAAAAAATTCTGCTTTATACGATTTTATATTTCTTAACTATAAACCTTCTCTTCTTTCTTTGGGATTCGGTGATCTAGGATAAAGACCGAACGCAATGCCCAAACAAATTACACGTGATTGTGTATTTAATAAGAATCGGGAAACTGGCAATGTACGTCACGTAGACTATTAAAAATTCAGACTACAATGCCCATTCACATTCGAGAGACTGCATTGGAGTACTTTTCCGAGGTCAAAAAATAAAACCTTGTTTACGAGATCTGAATCTTAAAATTTGAAAACATCTGGCAGACGTTTTCAAATTATTTAAGGATGTTTCAAACATCTTTAAAATTTCGAAATCTCAGTTTCGAAGATCTTCTAAAGTCTTTGCGACCAGAGTCCACGTGATAGAATTCACAATTTTTTTTGGCCAAGTAGAGTTAAGACTGTTTAGCCAAAGCACCACAAGGATCCGGCTTAAAAATCTTTAAGGGTCCTTGATGGATCTTGCTAAGATCCCTATACTAAATCAATTAGTGCTTCTTCTGAAATATGGAAACGATACAAGATCCTTAAAATTTCCGAAAGGATCCTTGCAAGTACGTTTATCAACTATAGTATAGGAAAGGGAAAGCTTAAGTACGCTCGAGACGTCCTTGATAACCAAATCGCTGCATCCATAAACTGAAAATTCACCATCTATTGAACAATAGGGACAGTTGGCAAGTAATACGCAAGAGATGCATGTAGATGTAGACGCAGATGAACAATAGGGAAAATTGGCAAGCAGTACGCAAGAGGTATATCACCTGAACATATTTCGAAGGCCGAGCTCCGTTGAGTTTTCTGTAGCTTAGAGCAGTTTTCAATTGAGTGTCGCAATACGAATACTAAAGTAATTACTTCGACCAATCGCAGCAGGCGCAAACAGCGAAATGAACCAATCCAAATTCGTAGCAATTCCATGCAACTTGCTCAAAACGCGGGAAAAATCGCGCGTACAAGCTGCGATTGGTTTTTGGTTTTCCCTCTCATTGGTTGATAAACTGGCGTGAGAATTTTAAACCGATCACTTAACGTAGAAACCGACAGCCATTCAAAAGCACCCAAATTAGCAATGCGAATGTCACGTGACGTGTATGATCTTTTTTTCAGTTTTCGCGAGTGCACGAGTCAACATTGAGAGATAAATCCCTCCAACTGATTATTCTTATCGATAACTCCACACTACGGCTTGCAATAATGATAATTCCTGCAATGTATAAAGTAAATCACCCAACGATATTACCAGGTTAACAAACGAATGCGGTTCATTTTCCACAAAAACACTGTTAATTTTTCTTTACTTGGCATTTCAATACTCGGCGGATTGCCAAATTCGGAACAACTTGTCTTGAACTGCTTCCTTAATTCGATCAACTTTCACTTCAGTACTATTGCAAGTAGCTGAAACTTGGCTCAAAGATGATGATAAGACAAAAATGTTTTATTACAGGTGCGAGACTTCATTTCGACAAGTAATGCCCGGTAATAATTATACTTAAACTCCCACCGTCGGTGCACAGGCCACCCCCGCCAAAGTTCAACAAAATACTAGCCAATCAAAAGGCTGATACGACAATTTTTCGCTAATGAAAACATCGTATGTCGTTTTTATTTCATCGCGGAAATGTACGTAAATCTCCGTAGGAGAGTCAAGGAAACAATCAGCCACAATAACAGCCAGTAAACACCTACACAATGAGCGTGTATTTACTGCATACTTTCTGCTACAATCTCTGATAATCTCTACCAGTGTTCGTTTATCTTATTCAGTGTCTCTCAAAAGTCAAATGACTTAATATTTTTTTCTCCTGGTGTGGATGAGGAGATCTAAAAGCGTGAGATGTCTGAGCTCAGATTAAAATTTTTGTGAACTGAATTTTTGGGTAACACTCAAATTTCCAATGTTTTTGTTTCGTATCGTTTAGCCATCCATAATGACCCCTAAAATCTACTTATGACCACTTATGATAAGCACTTTCCAGTGATTAGAGTTAAGATGAATTACTGGACCAGGAAGAACCACTGGATAACGATACGAGAGGGCTAGTAAGCAAATGAGGAGGAAATTTTCACTCTAAAACGTAAGTGAGTCCCCCTATGGAAAGTTTGGATCGATTCCGACCTTTAGAAGTACGCGAAAAGGCAAGAAACGTTTTTTGTGATGAGCCTAGGCATTACACAACATCGCATCTTCATCAAGTTTTTTTGGATTTCTCTCGGATTTTCTCGCTGTTTTCGCTCGTGTTTTGTACTTTCAAACTTTGGAGTTTAAGGAATTTAATAAAACAATTATTTCCATTCGCGCTTGTTGGATATGAGACTGGTTATAGCCAACTCGGCGCTTTGCGCCTCGTTGGCTATTTACCATCTAATTTGCAACGCGCGCTCATGGAATAATTGTAATGATAATAATGGTGTTTATTCACAAAATAATCGCATCGTCTACAATACAGTGAATTGCAATTTTGAAGAAACTACTAAGACTACAAAATATAAATAAATAAAATATTTATGTGATAAAAATATATACAAACATTTACTTTTAAGTTTACTCTAAATATACTCTAGGTTTCCCAACCCTAAATGCTATATACCGGTACCATATAACTTACTGCACATTGTTGGGAAACTTGACTTAAGTCTTTCGGTTCTACATTTGAATAACAAATAGTTGTTAGACTTACGTAACAAACGGCCGTGCGCGATAACCCTTGACGGAGGAACAAGGCTGTTAAGGGGCGAGGCGGGCATACAAATCTTCTTGAAGGTCTTTATGCGATGTCACGTCTCTCGTCCAAACGAGGGTATCCAGATACTTCGAGGGTCTTGCAGTAGGAGTGTTCAGGAAATATTATTCTGAGCACGTTTCTGTAATGATTCGAGTTTCTCTGACAAATATGCTGGTAAGGATGTTCCCCAAACAGGAGAGCAATATTCAAGAGTTGATCGAATCAACGTACTATACCGGCATAGTAGATGGGTTGCCGGCACATTGGCATGTTTCATAACTCAAAAAATATGTAGACGTCTGGAGCTTTTAACTATCATCTCATCCACATGGGTATTCCACTTCCAAGTTGTTTTGGAGTGTAAGACCTAA
>NC_090871.1:22009940-22014940 GCF_036669935.1 Montipora foliosa
AAAGCTGCTTCAGATGATAGCAAAAACAAAGTGAATGATATCGGTCTACTTCTTGAAGTTGTAGAATGCGCAGCGTTTTTTTGGCGCCAAAATTACAACGCGGCCGCCTGCAATGTCGTAACCAGGCTATTCCGAGCATTGGTTCAAAGGTCGCTTCGGGCTTTTTTCCCCTCAGGTGTCTTTTACACGTCCCCCAAGCTGATGAGCAGAAAAATTAGAAGGACCAAAGGGATAAAATAACTTTATTATATCACTCAGACAGTGCGCAATGATTGGCTGCTTGTGAGCAACTACTTCAAAAAGCCAATGACATTTATTCGTTTTTCATATGAATTCGCATACTAATCATTTGCGGCAGTTGAACGTTTCTCTTGACTTCAACTAGAAGTCCCGGAAAATCGCTGAGAGCAACGGGAGAAAAAAACAGCTGCTCCGGCACATTCTTCTCCACTGCTTGAGGTACCTGTAGTTCGTTTGGAATATACCTTACTCAGTTCCCAGGGCCGTAGCCAGTATGAGCCTCAGTCATTTTATCGTGGAAATTTAAAATAAAGCGTGATTCCAGTGTTGTCTTTCATATGTACTCATCATAAACATTAAAAATACTTCCGAAGATAATTTAAGCACGGGCGTTGCCTCGGTCATATTTTTTTTTCTGGCTACGGCCCTAGTTCCAGTTCATTTGTTAATAGGAAACCAGTAAAGGAATACACAGAAAAGTCCCAGAATGTTCCAAAGACAAGTTCAGTTAAGGACGGTGCCTACTAATTCAAAGGTATTTTTGCCCCGATTTATCATTATGCAGGAAAGGTAGATCTTCCCAGTGTTATTGAAATCCAAAAAGAAAATTGGGGGTAACCACGCATTTTTCAACGATAATTCATGAACAATATTTGTATAAAGCTCTAAAATACAAAGCAATATATGGCGTTCTTCCTCAAATTGAAGCTCAATTATCTCTAAAGAATACATGGTTACCCCCAATTTTCTTTTTGGATACCAAGAGTACTTACTAAGATCTTCTTTCTCTGCATAGTTTTAAACCTCGCAAAAATATCCCTGCATTAGTAAGCATCACCGATAGGAAATCCGAGTATCTGGAGATGCGCAAAACGTATGCGCAATAACAATAGTAGGCACCGTCCTTAAAAAGAAGAACAAGAAGGCTTTAAAATCTTCCACAATTCCAGAAAGTCAACAAAGAATAATGACCCCTATGCGAGTGCCCCTGCAATACGAGTGCATTTTGTAGTTTCCTTTAATTAATTAATTAATTAATTAACTAATTAATTAATCAATCAATTAAGGTACATAAATGCGCAATAGTAAGTTAGTGTACAAGGTGGGATGTGCCTATAAAGCAGAGTGCGTTTTGATAAAGGGACAGTGTAGGTTTGAAACTATACTTTGACCAAAATCTTCATATACAGTACAAACTACAATTTCTTAAATGTTAAAGTTTGCTTTTGACCGAGCAGCCGAGTTACTTTTGAGTCAAACATTATCCCCTGTTTTTCTCCTCAGAAGTTAAAACCTTGCTGCAGGTTTGGATTATCCTTGTTGCTTTAAATTAATGCTAGCTCTGCAATGCACTCTTCAAGCATAAAGCAAAATTCTTGTCATTAATCTTATTACAATCTTCAATGAAATTTTAAGTTCATTGATAGGTGATGGGAGATCGGGCATTCACCATCGCAGCACCGTCATTGTGGAACTCTCTGCCTAGTGAGCTTCGCTCAATCACTTCTGTAAATAGTTTTAAAGCTCATCTTAAGACCTTTCATTTTAGACATGCATTCATACTTAAACAGAGATTTTAATAACACTTTTGCTAATTATTTACCAATTAATTTTTATCATATTGTATATATTTTTAATGTATTAGTACATAGTCCTTGCCATATTTTTAGTTAGATATTTATCTATTATTTCTCGTATTTATAACTTAAGAATGCGCATCTGATCATAGTCATGTTAAGATGCGCACTAGAAATGAATAAATTATGAATTAATAAATTATAGAAGCAAAATGAAACTTACCATTAACCAAACCACACGGTCTCACAATGGTGTAATCCAACATTTCAGGATCCGTTCTCTCCAGCATCTCCTCCATTGTTGCCATGTCTTTTATCATACCATTCAGTAGAAGTGGGTTGATAATCCAGTCTACAAGCCATTTGTTATTTGGTCCTGGTTGAGTACACCATGCAGTCATGGTCACCAGTCTTTTAACCTCACATCTAATAATCGGTTGATGGAACGAATGATGTGATGTCCCATTAACAGGCTGACGACCAGTCATATTGACTGATTATCAGTCGAGAGCACCTGATTAACTGACTGACTAGCTGATGCTTGCCAGGCCGGCTGGCCGACAGATTACCCACTTGGCTGACAGACTGACTGACTGAATGGTCAGAATTTAGAACAACTGGCTAATTAAGCAACCTGTAGCCTAACTATTAAGATGGACTGACAGATTAATAGACTAACAAACTGATTTTCAAACATGGAGTCACGAAGAGCCCAAGACTGCAGCCATACTTCCACATGCGAAGAAAAAAGATGGCAGTATCATATTAATTTTAGTTATCCAGTAGATAGTGCTATCCACCTTTCGAACAACTGGGACTAGATGACTGACTGTCTCTGACTGACTAAGAGACAGCCTCAATTGATGACTACTTGGATTGCTCATCTGTGTCCATGAGAGATCCCAAAAAGTAATTATTTTTCCATCATCAACACTTCCAAAACTTTTCATCATCAACACTTGAAACCCCTTATTCTTGACCTACATGTACTGTCCAGTGTACCTGTACCCCATGCTTCAAGAGTTACAGGATTAATCCATATACATTTAATGAAAAAATTTTTTTCCCCCATCCCTTAAAAAACTTTCCCAACAACAAAAATGTTGGCGACTTTGTCCTGACCTCCTGCAAATTTTGGTTGTCGAAACATGTCAGAGCACCAGGGACATAAGTTACATACAGTATTTACTTGATTAAACGCCACAACATTTATTAAAATAATTGCGAGTGCTTCCGATGCGCCATTCATTCTAGGGAGGCATTAATTTCAAAATCATATTTCTTAAATCACTGACAACAATTATGGTAGATCATTTGTAAATATTACTTAAAACAGAAACAGGTTTAAAGTCAGAGAGGTCAGTCTTGTTATACTTGTCTGGTACAATTCTTGGCCTTAACAACATAAGTACAATAGACCATATTCGTATTCTCAGTATTGGACTGGAACTAGCTTGCAATGGAGGCTAATTCAGGGGAATATATTAAAAAGTATTTGCATTTGAAAAGATTCCCCTGCATTAGCCTCCATTGCAAGCTAGTTCCAGTCAAATACCGAGAATAGGAATATGGTCTATTCTGCACATTGCAAGAATTCTGAAGAATGAGCTTAATCAAGTGAAAGAGCTGCAAAGTATATTGTATGGCTACTTCGAACTTAAAATAAATTTCCAAGGCTGGTTTAGATTTTACTGAGTTGCATTCTTTTGGTTGGGTGCGATGTTTATTCTCAAGGGTAGCATTTATTGGTACTTTTCCTTCCATCTGTAGCATTTAATCACGTGCGGTGTCTATTCAAGGGCGGTGCTTAATCGAGTAAATATGGTAGGTGTAAAAAATGGCCCTGTATCTTGTAATTTATCCTCGGTACAGTACCTCTTCATTCCTTCCAATAGTGCATGCAAAGATTCGGAGTAAAACGTTGTTGGGTTGAATATACTGGCAACCACTCCCAAACATGACATCACAGCATCCTTGCCCACGAGGACAGAAGCAAAACTCTCCACATCACAAGCATCCCCCTTAAATAACTCTAAGTTAGGATGCCTAAAGAACATGAATTGAGAATGGAGTTTTTTCATAATACATGAAGTATCATACCTGTACTTTTCAACTGCGGAATAGAGTAAAATGAAAGTTGGAAGATTCCAACTTTCATTTCAAACATAAAAGTATAATAAAAGGTTATAACAGCGAATGGAATTGCCTGCTCTTGGTCGCATTTTAACACCAGATCCTTAATAGTGAGATAAATAACCCTCACTTCTTTTCGATTTTCGCAGGATCTCGAACAACAGCTGTAACGTGGTGGCCTCCTTCAAGTGCTTGGTTCACGATCTCCTTTCCTGTTAGCCCCGATCCTCCAAAAACTACAAGTTTTAACTGTTTTGAATCGCTGTTTTCGGCCGCCATTTTGTTCATAGAATTTGCGTAAGGCCTGGGGAGGAAGAAGAGTCAGGTGGGACACTTTGTGTCAAATACATAAGCGAAAATTTTTGGGCCCCTGCCTTTCGAGGAAACAAGAGATTGTGGTAGCAGTAAGAATAAAGGCGCAAGAAATTGTGGTTATGCGCGAATGGAGAAATTACCATGCGGGGTACGATCTTGTTACATAGAAGACTAGTTTAGCTAAATGGTAGAAACGCTGCCGATAGGAAGATAGATGATCAGTTATGCTTCCGGTAATTTAAAGACGGTTCGTGCATGGAATTGAAGTGGGATTTTAGTACGTCTTGAGCGGGACGGTACAAAACGTGGACGCCCAATTGGACCTCCTTTTGGACCCCACTAGAGAGGAGAAAGAAAACACTTAGATGGTTTTCATAGTGACGTCATCAAATTCTAACATCAAAATCGCAAGGTTTTCCGGATTTTTTATCTAAAAGACTGGTTGAAGATGACCAAGAAATAAATCTTTTTTCAAGTTTGCAGTTCCGTGACGTCTTTCCTTTCAAAAATACAGCATTTGCCCCCTGGCGTGACACCATGATTTATATACAAAACTATTTGGCCGGTTGAAAAAAAAAGGTTTATCCCTATGAATTCCAGCAGTTTGAGCCTTTAAAGTACATTAGGAAATGTGTTCATACACATGCATTTTATTTCATAAGTGAAAAGTAGGCGCTTTCATCGCAAAGTGGACTCCAGATGTTTTCCGTTGATTACAGGCCGCCATATTGGTGG